>NW_022437031.1:3044799-3345211 GCF_009761245.1 Sapajus apella
TTTTTTCTTCCTTCCTTCCTTTCTTTCTTTCTTTCTTTTTCTTTTTCTTTCTTTCTTTCTCTCTCTCTCTCTTTCTCTTTCTTTTCTCTTTCTTTCTTTCTTCTTTTTCTTTCTTTCACTTTAAAGATCAAATTTATTTGAAGAAAACAAAAAACCCAAAACCCAAAGGATGAGATTTTGCATCTCAAGACATCTCCCAGGTAATAAGTCTACTGATTACAAATTATTTTTCTAGAAGATATTTTTGGACAAATTTTACATGTATCGAGGAGAGGGACATTAATCAATCCTCATTTCTCTTTTAACTGGGGGGCAAGGTAGGGGAGAGGGAAAACAGTTTTGGATACAACTATTTGGAAGGAGAGTACACCTGAAGAGGGCAAAACCTAGCTTTTAATTATCTACAATAAATGTTTTCTTTTTTTCTTTTCAAAAAAAAGACCCTTTCAATCTTCAGTATCTTTAAAAGCCCACTTTTTAGATACTAGTCAATCCACACCAATTATTTAAATTCACCTTTGTCCACTGGGTAAATTGTATTCATTATGTCCACTGCTGCAGCATGCATAAACCAACACCCCTGCATGGCTGAACAGGGCCTCATCTAGGACTGAAGGGAGAAGGGCCTGTAAACCAAGATCAAGTTGTCATTTCTCTGCTAATGCTATCTACTAAGCTGATCCCTACAAAAATGCACATAAAAGCAGGCAAGTTTAGTCACTGTATTGCCAGAGAAACCAGGACCTTGTTAAATAGTTCTCTCCACTACAATTTTTTCTCTCAAGGGAATCTTAAAAAAAAAAAAAAAAAAAAGAAAACGAAAAAACAACATATTGGTCTTGGCACCTCATAAATCCAACAAGAATTGGTGTGGCATTTCATTGGAGAAGGAAACTTGGGGGAAAAAAACCATCAAAACTGTAAGAAAGGCTCCAAATTTAACTGTCCCTGTCCCTATTTATCCACCTTTATTCACCACCCAAGACTATCAATTATTCTAAAGCATTCTGATCTATAAAAGGGGTCAAAGCATCAGGAGCAGACAAGGAGTGAGAACCAAAAGACAAGAAACCGATTTGCTTGAGAAAAGCCGGCGTTCTTCCATTCATAACTCTCCATGGCTGAGAGAAAAATACCCAGGCGATCATCTATGTGACTTAGAGATTAGTTTTGGGAGATTAAAAGTAGCATGAAGAACTTAAGATGATGAAAAGCGTCTAAATTTTTAAAGTTTCAAGATTTCAAAAGAATGTGGATATATTTGAACTTGCAAAAAGACAGTATTTAGAAAGAGTAAAACCAAGACACACAAAACATTGGAAATTACTATGACCTCAAAGTTCTTTTGGCTCCAGAAAATAACCATTCATATATTTGTTAGAGGTCACACAATTTTTCCCTATTACCTGTTGCAAAATGACGCATCACCTCCCAAAATCTTCTTTTCAAACCATAATTTTCCCATTTATTTTGCTCCAATGCAGTCCTGTTCTTTATGGCCTACAGACTTACTGACAACTACCCTGCTGGGGGGTAAAAAAAATAAAGAAATTCTCCCTAGTCTGGGCCCTAAAACTCAGAATTAAATAAGAGGAGGGCCTGGAAGCCTCCTAGAGACTAAAACAACTTGAGGCTAAATATACCTTTCCAAGAATGGAAAATTTATTCAGATAATGTTTGAGAATTCATATATGCCACAACAGGATAAAAACTAAAAGGTAGAAATCTCACTTTTCCTTATACCTCCCTCCTCTACTGCCCAACCAGATTCCAGACGTTATATCACTGTCATTACCATTTCTGCTAAATAGAAGCCCCTAGACACTAATCACACTGGCAACTGCATGGTGACATAGCGCACAACTTTTTTGCTGAAAAGCTGTAGTCTCTCTTTCTCTATGGCTATACTGGTGATTCTCCATTACTTCAATACTGTAAAGACTGCAGCAGCATGCAAAATAATTTTATTATTTTTTTTAAAGGTAAAAAAGTCTCCAGGAGACAGTGAGTTTTATTTTGTCTTGTCTGGAGAGAGGCTTGATTTGCTCTCCAATGTTCCAAGGTGGAGGGAAACTAGGAGAAAGCACTGGATGTTGAGGTCTTTTTGTCGTCATTTTCTCCCTTGTTTTCCTCTTCACCTTCAATGAAGAGAGCAGCATACTTGCTTGCAGAAGTGAACTTGGAAGCTGAATTTTCCTCAGATTTATTTGGCTCAGGTGCAGATCTGGAGTCTTTATCCCTTTTGCCATCTTTCCTATCTGACTCCTTCCAATGGCCTTTGCTCCCTCCTTCTCCTGAACCACAGTTAAGGTTCCCAGTTTGGCCTTTTGGGACATTCATTCCATCTACTTTATTTTCGTCTTTCCTTGCTGGTCCTTCCTCAGATGGTTGGGCTGGAGTTACTTTTCCCCCACCACTTGTAGGGGATTGCTGCTCTATGAGCTCTGAGATCCAGCAGGAGAGTTAGAAATTTCCTTCACCCAAGCATTGTCTTTTGGTGGAGGGGCTGGCATTATCTTTAGGGGCTGATCAGGTTTGGGAGGTTTAGAAGTTGGAGAGTGACAAGCTTCCTCCTTATTGAGTGTTTCATTTTCTAGTGACTTCTCTCTCTCCTTCGTGTATTTCTGCCAGGTGTGGTGGAGGTCCCAGTCTGCTTGACTGTTCCCGTTCCTGAGTTTCTTCACTTCACCAGCTTGGGAGTCTCTCCTGAGGCCATCGTTCTAGTTTTGGCTCATCCAGCTGACGCTGCAACTTCTCTTGTTCCTTCTGTTCCTGTTCTTCTACTTCGCTTTCTCTAGCAGCTGTGTCAATGGGCTTTGCCCCTCCAAAGATAGAATCAGCTCAACTGGACTGGGAGGTACTAGCAGAGGAATCATTTTCCTTAGGAATACTCTGAGGCTTTAGATTCAGTTTGGGTCTTTCAGGGGAGGACCTTTATCATCACGTCTATAATCATCCTGAGAGTAATAATCTCTGGAGCTCCACGACGGATCATCCCGTCTGTCGTCTGTCATAGCGGTCTCCGCCTCCTCTGTAGTCGTCATCCCTGCAGTATCCACTGCCAAATGTCCTTTTGCCACTGCCTTTTCAGGAATCATAGCTTCTATCATAGTCTCTGCTGCCTCAGCCATCATAGCTATCCCGGTCGCCATATTGATCCATATCCCGGTGTGGGGCATGCCAATACCCATCGCAATACCAGTTTGAATCACAACGATCTTGATACTTGTCTCTAAAGCTATTATCACCTCTTCTAGGCTGGCAGTCATCAAAGCTGCCTGTGGCAGGACGAGCCCTCCAGTCTGTATCTGTTTTGTCAGAGTCCCGATTTATATCATGGCTAAAAGAACGATCATCCCTGTCTTTATCCTGTGCTTGATCAGCAACATCTAGGGAATCCAGGTCCTCAAATTCAGCGTAATCAAAACTTTACAACCTCTCTGGATTGCTGGGTTAACGTGGCAAATGCACTGCACTGACATCTAATCCTCTAAAGAATTCCTTAATTGACTCTTCTGTCACATCATAGAGTAGGTTTCCTAGAAAAGCAGTGTAGGGTGGGGATTTGGGGAGCTGGCTCCTGTCAATACTGGATTCCCCAGCAGCCCGTGGAGCAGTGGGAAAGATGGAACAGTCAATTGGAGGCGCCCTTTACACATCATCATAATTACTGTGCCAAGAAGCATCTCTTTCCAGGTCATTTGTTTCATCAGCCCAGCTGACTGGTTTGGAAACATAAGTGCTTCCCGCACCATTCCTTTAATCCTCAGCCTCAAAGTCTGTTAGGGAGACAGTCTTCCCCTTCTTATACTTCTTTCTGAGTCTGCCATGTTGCGAGAGGGAAAGGGTTTTGGGTTGGTGTGCTTTTCAGGAAGCTTTTTGCCCTGTGGTTGGGCAATAAACAAGGGTCAGTAGCAGGGAATAATACACTATAAAATGATAAAGCATGTAAACAGACAAAAGTAAAAACTGCTGATAAAGGTGAAACTCAGGCCTACTCCTCTCCTCCACATGCTGCTCAAGGTTTTCATGGGTAGAGATTTGCTGACGATAGTGACTTTGCGGCTTCAGTATTTCTGCTGAAGCACACACAACTCCCTAGTTTCAGGAAATGAAGCCATCTTTTTTTCTTCCTTTAGTTTTTTGCCAAGCAGTAAGTTTCACCCTACTTACAGAGTTAATTTCAGATATAAGATAGGGGGTGGATTTTACACTACCAATGTCCGGCTTTCATTTTTAGAAGACTGCAAAAGGACAAATATCGAATATATTATCAAAGGGTGCATCTGTTGTATATAAGAAACAATGATAATGTGTGGGAGTGCAAGTACAGAAGAAATGTTTCCTTAATTATGTTTTGCTTCCCTCACTATAGTATTACACTTTGGACTAACAAGAATTTTATTTACTTTTTTTTTTTTTTCTAGATAGAATCTCACTCTGTCATCCAGGCTGGAGTGCAGTGGTACAATCACAGCTCACTGCATCCTTCACCTCCGCAGGCTCAAGCAGTCCTCCCACTTCAGCCTCCTGGGTAGCTGGGACTGCAGGTGCACACCATCATGGCCAGCTAACTTTTGTGTTTTTAGTAGAAACAGCATTTTGCCATGCCCATGTTGGTTTCAGACTCCTGATCTCAAGGAATCCTCCCACTTTGGCCTCCCAAAGTTGCTGGGATTACATGCATGAGCCACTGCACCTGGCCACAAGTAATTTTCTAACCTCAGAAGAATATGCCTGAAAATCAATATCTCAATTTCTTCAGAAACACAAATCATACATCAGAGCTAAGACCCATTATAAGATATTGATAATAATTTAGTTTTCTCCTAAAAAATATCTGATCGATTAAGATTTCAAAGTAAACATAGAATCAATATTCAAATGTACAATCAGGGATGTATCATATAATTATGCTTCTTCTCAGCTAGATTTGAGGTTCACTAGCTGTATACTTGGGTTTCCGAGTCCCCATAACCATCCTAAATAATGTTTCTTGGCTTCTCAGAAAGGAAAGTGAAAGAGTGCACACAGGTACCCTTCAAAGCTTCTACAAGTTACTATTGCTATATTCCTACCTTTCTTTCAGCTTATCCAAAGTGATTTACAGATTAGGAAAACATTTGCAACGTAAGCATTGTCTTTAAAAAACATGTGGAGGATCCCCTAGGTTAAAGAAGCAAGAGGTTTTGTACCTGTTCATTATAACATTACATTGAGCGTCTGGTTTGTATTCAGTCAGGATTGGTGCATTGACATGAAAAGGAGAAATCACCAGCTCCAGAAAAAAATAGTTATAGTTGCCTCTCCTAACAATTCCTGGGTCATTAGTTCTTAGAAATCTGGTGCCACCGAATTCAAACCAATGGCCAGTGAATCTTCACTCATAGGTACATCCTGCATTGATATTTCAGGGTATTTCCTGAGAAATAATCAACGCAGAAAAATATTAATTCTACATATTGCAAGGGCTCAAATTATGTGGGCTGTAGCATGTCTGTGAGTTACATAATATCAACAGATGATTTGCAATATTTAGGTCAACTAATAATGTGCCCACAAATTCTTTCATTTTATTTGCATATTATATAACACAATGTCCAAACATCCTTACAAAGCAACAATTCTATCACTTCAATTTAATTTAAAAAAAAGGACATCACACCTGGAATAGCTATAACAAAAAAGACAGACAACAAGTGTTGGTGAGGGTGCGAAAAAATAGGAACTCATGCATTACTGAAATAAATAAATGTGAAATGGTATATCCACTTTGGAAAATAGTTTAGCTATTTCTTAAAAAGGTAAGCGTAATTTTTTCCTCTCAATTCCAATTACTTCCAGCAATTCCATTTTTTGGTATCTACTCAGAAGAAACACAAACACATTTCCACATGAAGATTTTCCTGTGAATGTTCATAGCAGCATCATTTATCATAGCAAAGAAGTAAAAAACAACAGAAGTGTCCATTAACTGATTAATGCATAAGTAAAATGTGGCATACCTATATGATGAAATATATTCAGCAATACAAAGAGCTGAAGTAATGACCCATGCCACAGCATAGATGAAAACATTGTGTTACGTGAAATATGCCAGACACAAAAGACCACTTGTATTATTCCATTCGTGTGAAATGTTTAGAAGAGTAAAATGGATAGAGACAGCAAGTAGATTAGTAAATGGCCCTGAGCGATCTTATTAGGGTGATGAATATGTTCTAATATGGGATTATGGTGATGGTTACACAACTCAGTAAATCCACAACAAATTGAATTCTACACTTAAAATGGACACATTTTATGATATATAAACTATCTTTCTCTCTCTCTCTCTCTCTCTCTCTTTTTTTTTTTGAACACAGAGTATCACTCTGTCACCCAGGCTGGAGTGCAGTGGCGTGATCTTGGCTTACTATATCCTCTGCCTCCCAGATTCAAATGATTCTCCTGCCTCAACCTCCCAAGTAGCTGGGATTACAGGTGTGCGCCACCACACTCAGCTAATTTTTGTACTTTTATTAGAGACAGGGCTTAATCATGTTGACCAGGCTAGTCTCCAGCTCCTGACCTCAAGTGATCTGCCTGCCTTGGCCTCCTAAAGTGCTGGGATTACAGGCGTGAGCCACCGTGACTAGCCTATTATTTAAATCTCTATAAAGTTGTTTATATATACACATATAAATTTTAGCTATACGTACATGTGTATATATATCTAAATAGCATACATGTAAGAATTTTATCTATTTATTAATATATAAGTGTCATTTAGAGAGACTATTATAGCATGTAGCAAATAACACAGCAATGTAATAGTACCACAAGGGTCAGAATTTACAGCTCACAGGCCAAGTTTCCATTCTGTGGTGTAGGTTCTAAGCAGATACCTTAATTTCAATTGTGAAAGAAGTAGAATTGGAAAACTATTTGCTTTTCAGGTAAAGGAGGAAGTCTTAAGAGAAGGTAAATAATTCCTGGAATGTTTCTCATATTTTTGACAACTGACATACGTTATGTGAGGGCTCTGTAAAGAATAAAGCTAAACTATAGTTTTAAATTTCCACTGAAATAGCATACTAATAAAGCAGAGGTTAATTTTATCATAAGATCACATTTTCATTTTCAATAGGATAATTAATTTAGATAAATAACCATGTTTCTCCATATTTTTTTGAATCTATTATTTCAAAAACTGTCAAATAAATATGACTGGACAGCTTCTCTAAAAGTTGAATTGTTAATCTAGATTCTAAGATTTAATGTGTAGCTGTTTAATTATTATTTATTACTATAGTTTACAGTAATCTATTGGGTATCTCTTTTTTTCCCATTTATTTATTTTATTGCATTTTAGGTTTTGGGGTACATGTGAAGAACGTGCAAAATTGTTGCATAGGTACACACGTGGCAGTGTGATTTGCTGCCTTCCTCCCCATCACCTACATCTGGGATCTCTCCCCTTGCTATCTCTCCCCAACTCCCCACCCCCCACCGTCCCTCCCCTATTTCCCCCCAACTGACCCCAGTGTGTAGTGCTCCCCTCCCTGTGTCCATGTGTTCTAATTGTTCAACACCCACCTATGAGTGAGAACATGCGGTGTTTGATCTGCTCTTCTGTCAGTTTGCTGAGAATGATGGTTTCCAGGTTCAGCCATGTCCCTACAAAGGACAGAAATGCATCGATTTTGATGACTGCATAATATTCCATGGTGTATATGTGCCACATTTTCCTTGTCCAGTCTATCATCAATAGGCATTTTGGTTGGTTCCAGGTCTTTGCTATTGTAAACAGTGCTGCAATGAACATTCGTGTGCACGTGTCCTTATAGTAGAATGATTTATAATCCTTTGGATATGTACCCAGTAATGGGGTTGCTGGGTCAAATGGAATTTCTATTTCTAGGTCCTTGAGGAATCACCACACTGTCCTCCACAATGGTTGAACTAATTTACACTCCCACCAACAGTGTAAAAGTGTTCCTATTTCTCCACATCCTCTCCAGCATCTGTTGTCTCCAGATATTTTAATGATCGCCATTCTAACTGGTGTGAGATGGTATCTCAATGTAGTTTTGATTTGCATTTCTCTGATGACCAGTGATGATGAGCATTTTTTCATATGTTTGTTGGCCTCGTGTATGACTTCTTTTGTAAAGTATCTGTTCATATCCTTTGCCCACTTTTGGATGGGCTTGTTAGGTTTTTTTTTGTAAATCTGTTTTAGTACTTTGTAAATTCTGGATATCAGCCCTTTGTCAGATGGGTAAACTGCAAAAAGTTTTTCCCATTCTGTTGGTTGCTGATTCACTCTAATGACTGTTTCTTTTGCTGTGCAGAAGCTGTGGAGTTTGATTAGGTCCCATTTGTCTATTTTGGCCTTTGTTGTGAATGCTTTTGGTGTTTTGGTCATGAAGTCCTTGCCTACACCTACGTCCTGAATGGTTTTGACTAGATTTTCTTCTAGGGTTTTTATGGTGTTAGGTCTTATGTTTAAGTCTTTAATCCATCTGGCGTTAATTTTATTGTAAGGTGTCAGGAAGGGGTGCAGTCTCTGCTTTCTGCACATTGCTAGCGAGTTTTCACAACACCATTTATTAAACAGGGAATCCTTTCCCCATTGCTTGTTTTCGTCTGGTTTGTCAAAGATCAGATGGTTTTAGATATGTTGCGTTGCCTCTGAGACCTCTGTTCTGTTCCATTGGTCTATATCTCTGTTTTGGTACCAGTACCATGCTGTTTTGATTACCGTAGCCTTGTAGTATAGTTTGAAGTCCAGTAGTGTGATGCCTCCCGCTTTGTTCTTTTGCTTAGAATTGACTTGGCTATGCAGGCTCTCTTTTGGCTCCATATGAAATTTAAGGTGTTTTTTTTCCAGTTCTGTGAAGAAGGTCATTGGTAGCTTGATGGGTATAGCATTGAATCTGTAAATTACTTTGGGCAGTATGGCCATTTTCACGATATTGATTCTTCCTAACCATGAACATGGAATGTTTCTCCATCTGTTTGTGTCCTCTCTTATTTCGTTGAGCAGTGGCTTGTAGTTCTCTTTGAAGAGGTCCTTTACGTTCCTTGTTAGTTGTATTCCTAGGTATTTTATTCTCTTTGTGGCAATTGTGAATGGCAGTTCTTTCTTGATTTGGCTCTCTTTAAGTCTGTTGTTGGTGTATAGGAATGCATGTGATTTTTGCACATTGATTTTGTATCCTGAGACTTTGCTGAAGTTGCTTATCAGTTTCAGGAGATTTTGGGCTGAGACGATGGGGCTTTCTAGATATACAATCATGTCGTCTGCAAATAGAGATAATTTGACTTCCTCCTTTCCTGTTTGAATACCCTTTATTTCTTTTTCTTGCCTGATTGCTTTGGCTAGAACTTCCAGTACTATACTGAATAGGAGTGGTGAGAGAGAGCATCCTTGTCTAGTGCCACATTTCAAGAGGAATGCTTCCAGTTTTTGCCCATTCAGCATGATATTGGCTGTTGGTTTGTCATAAATAGCTTTTATTATTTTGAGATACGTTCTGTCAATACCTAGCTTATTGAGGTTTTTTAGCATAAAGCGCTGTTGAATTTTGTCAAAGGCCTTCTCTGCATCAATTGAGATAATCATGTGGTTTTTGTCTTTGGTTCTGTTTATATGGTGAATTACGTTTATAGACTTGCATATGTTGAACCAGCCTTGCATCCCCGGGATGAAGCCTACTTGATCATGGTGGATAAGCTTTTTGATGTGCTGTGCAATTGGCTTGTCAGTATTTTATTGAAGATTTTTGAATCTATGTTCATCATGGATATTGGCCTGAAGTTTTCTTTTCTTGTTGAGTCTCTGCCGGGTTTTGGAATCAGGATGATGTTGGTCTCATAAAATGATTTGGGAAGAAATACCTCTTTTTGTGTTGTTTGGAATAGTTTCAGAAGAAATGGTACCAGCTCCTCTTTGTATGTCTGGTAGAATTCGGCTGTGAACCCGTCTGGACCTTGGTTTTTTTTGGGTGGTAAGCTCTTAGCTGCTGCCTCGACTTCAGACCTTGTTATGGGTCTGTTCAGGGTTTCAGCTTCTTCCTGGTTTAGGCTTGGGAGGAGGCAAGTGTCCAGGAATTTATCCATTTCTTCCAGGTTTATTAGTTTGTGTGCGTAGAGTTGTTTGTAATAATCTCTGATGATGGTTTGAATTTCTGTGGAATCTGTGGTGATATCCCCTTTATCGTTTTTTATTGCATCAATTTGGTTATTCTCTCTTTTCTTTTTTATTAATCTGGCTAGTGGTCTGTCTATTTTGTTGATCTTTTCAAAAAACCAGCTCTTGGATTTACTGATTTTTTGAAGGGTTTTTTGTGTCTCTATCTCCTTCAGTTCTGCTCTGATCTTAGCTATTTCTTGTCTTCTGCTAGACTTTGAGTTTTTTTTTATCTCGCTCCTCTAGCTCTTTCAGTTTTGACAATAGGGTGTCAATTTTTGATCTCTCCTTGCTTGTCATGTGGGCACTTATTGCTGTATATTTTCCTCTAGAGACTGCTTTAAATGTGTCCCAGAGATTCTGGTATGTTGTGTCTTCATTCTCGTTGGCTTCAAAGAACATCTTTATTTCTGTCTTGATTTCATTGTTTATCCAGTCAACATTCAAGAGCAAGCTGTTCAGTTTCCATGAAGCTGTGCAGTTCTGGGTTACTTTTTGAATTCTGAGTTCTAACTTGATTACACTGTGGTCTGAGAGACTGTTTGTTACGATTTCCGTTCTTTTGCATTTGGTGAGGAGTGATTTACTCCCAATTATGTGGTCAATTTTAGAGTGCGTGTGATGGGGTGTTGAGAGGAATGTATATTCTGTGGATTTGGGGTGGAGAGTTCTGTAAATGTCTATTAGGTTTGCCTGGTCCACGTCTGAGTTCAAGTCCTGTGTATCCTTGTTAATTTTCTGTCTGGTTGATCTGTCTAATATTAACAATGGGTTGTTAAAGTCTCCCACTATAATTGTGTGGGAGTCTAAGTCTCTTTGTAAGTCATTAAGAACTTGCCTTATGTATCTAGGTGCTCCTGTATTGGGTGAGCATATATTTAGGATCGTTAGCTCTTCTTGTTGCATTGATCCTTTTACCATTATGTAATGTCCTTCTTTGTCTCTTTTGATCTTTGTTGCTTTAAAATCTAATTTATCAGAGATGAGAATCGCAACTCCTGCTTTTTTTTGCTCTCCATTTGCTTGGTAAATCTTCCTCCATCCCTTTATTTTGAGCCTTTGTGTATCCTTGCATGTGAGATGGGTTTCTTGGATACAGCACACCGATGGGTTTTGGCTTTTTATCCAACTTGCCAGTCTGTGTCTTTTGATTGGGGCATTTAGTCCATTTACATTTAGCGTTAATATTGTTATGTGTGAATTTGATACTGCCATTTTGGTGCTAGCTGGCTGTTTTGCCCATTAGTTGATGCAGATTCTTCATTGTGTTGATTCTCTTTACCATTTGGCATGTTTTTGGAGTGGCTGGTACTCGTTGTTCCTTTATATGTGTAGAGCCTGTTTCAGGGTCTCTTGTAAAGCTGGCCTGGTGGTGACGAAATCTCTGAGTACTTGCCTGTTCACAAAGGATTTTATTTTTCCTTCACTTATGAAGCTTAGTTTGGCTGGATAGGAGATTCTGGGTTGAAAGTTCTTTTCTTTAAGGATGTTGAATATTGGCCCCCACTCTCTTTTGGCTTGTAGGGTTTCTGCTGAGAGATCTGCTGTGAGTCTGATGGGCTTCCCTTTGTGGGTAACCCGACCTTTCTCTCTGGCTGCCCTTAGTATTTTCTCCTTCATTTCAACCCTGGTGAATCTGATGATTATGTGCCTTGGGGTTGCTCTTCTTGAGGAATATCTTTGTGGTGTTCTCTGTATTTCCTGGGCTTGAATATTGGCCTGCCTTACTAGGTTGGGGAAGTTTTCCTGGATAATATCCTGAAGAGTATTTTCCAGCTTGGATTCATTCTCTTCGTCGTATTCAGGTAAGCCTATCAAACGTAGATTAGGTATTTTCACATAGTCCCACATTTCTTGGAGATTTTCTTCATTATTTTTTACCCTTTTTTCTCTATTCTTGCCTTCCCGTTTTATTTCATTGAGTTGATCTTCGACCTCTGATATCCTTTCTTCTGCTTGGTCAATTCGGCTGTTGATACTTGTGTATGCTTCGTGAAGTTCTCATGTTGTTTTTCCGCTCCATCAATTCATTTATATTATTTTCTATTTTTTCCATTCTCGTTAGCATTTCATCAAATCTTTTCTCAACGTTCTTGGTTTCTTTGCATTGGGTTAGAACATGTTCTTTTAGTTCACAGTAGTTTCTTACTACCCACCTACTGAAGTCTGATTCTGTCATTTCATCACACTTGTTCTCCATCCAACCTTGTTCCCTTGCTGGTGAGGAGTTGTGGTCCCTTTTAGGAGGAGAGTTGTTCTGGTTTCGGGTGTTTTCATCCTTTTTGCGCTGGTTTCTTCCCAATTTTATGGATTTATCCACCTGTCGTCTTTGTAGTTGCTGGCTTTCAGATTGGGTCTCTGAGTGGACGTTCTGTTTGTTGATGATGAGGTTATTTCTGTTTCTTGGTTTTCCTTCTGACAATCTGGCCCCTCTGCTGTAGGTCTGCTGAGGTTCACTCCAGGCCCTGCTTGCCTGGGGATCACCTGCAGCAGCTGCTGAACAGTAAGGGTTGTTACCAGTTTTCTTCTTCTGCTATCTTTGTCCCAGAAGGATATCCACCAAGTGTCAATCTGATCTCTCTTTTATGAGGTGGTCCTTTGGATATACAGGGGTCAGGGAGCTGCTTGAGGAGACAGTCTCTTCTTTATAGGAGCTCAAATGCTGAACTGTGAGTTCCGTTGTTCATTCAGAACTACTGGGCAGGTACGTTTAGGTCTGCTGCAGCAGAACTCATAAACTGCTTTTTGTTCCCAGGTGCTCTGTCCCAGGGATTTTGGGCTTTATGAGTTTCCGTTATGCTGCTGTCTTCTTTTTTTTTCCTTCAGAGCTGCCCTGCGCAGCAAGGAGGCAGCCTAGTCACTGTCTGCCTGTAGAGGCTTTGCAGAGCTGCTGAGGGCTCTGCCCAGCTGCCGAATGAACTTCTCTGCAGTCCTGTTTATATGGGTGTAGTTAGAACTGCTTTGGCGATGGTGGCCCGCCTCTGTTGAGGTGGAGTCTCTCTGCAGTGGCGGGTTGCCTTGGCAACGGCAGGCTGCCTCAGCATTGTCTGACTACCTCTGTAGTGGTAGGCTGCCTCATTAATGGCAGACGCCCCTTACCCACAAAGCTGGACTATCCCGGGTTCAGCTGTGCTTGCTGTGAAACTCTCAATCCAGAGAGTTTCTGATTTCTGTTCTTTTGTGGGGGTGGGACCAGCCGAGCCTGATCGCCTGGCTCCCTGCCTCAGAGCTTTTTTTTTTTTTTAAGTTGGTGTTTCAGTCACCTGTTGAAGAGGCCCCGGCATCTGTGTTTTCCCCTGTGGCAACTCACTGCGCAGGCTTAAACAGTGGCACTGAGATTCGTGGTGCTTTTTTTTGCCCTGGAATCTACTGTCCTGCTTCCCTGCTCAGTCCCCTTTTTAATCAGGTGAATGGGTGACTTCCTGTGGCTCCAATCGCCAGCCAAAAGGGCACCCAGTCCGGTGTATTTTGTATGCAGAACTGCTGCTCCGGGGCGCTGACAAAGCAGCCACTCGGGGCAAAGCATTGGCGCCGGCCGGCACAGCCGTACTGGATGAAACAGCCGCGCTGGTGACCTGTGGAGCTCCTCTGCCTGGGAATTGCCTAGTCTGTGGGCAATAAAAATGTGGCATCCACTCACCCTCTGCGCTTTCACTGGGAGCTACAATCCTGAGCTGTTCCTAAACGGCCATCTTGGATCGATCCTGTGTATCTCTTTTCTTTTCCACAGACAGGGTCTTGCTCTACAGCCCAGGCTGGAGTGCAATGGTATAATCATGGTCCACTGCAGCCTAAACTTCCCAGGTTCAAGCGATCCTCCTACCTCAACCTTCTGGGTAGCTGGGACCACAGGCACTCCATGACTGGCTAATTAAAGAGAAAATGTTTTGTAGAGATTGTGTCCTCCTATGTTGCCCGAGCTGGTCTCAAACTCCTGGGCTCAGGTTATTCGCTCATCTCAGCCCCCCAAAGTGCTGGGATTACAAGTATGAGCCACCTTACCTTGCCTTGTGTGTCTTAAAATACCTAGAAGAGGCTGAGGGAGGTGGCTCATGCCTGTAGTCCCAGGTACTTGAGGGTCAGAGGTGGGAGGATTACTAGAGTCCAGGAGTTTGATTCTACAGTGAGCTATGATCATGCCACTGCACTTCAGCCTGGGTGACAGAATGAGACCCTGTCTCAAAAAACAAAAACAAAAATGAAAACAAACAAACAAACAAACAATGAAGAACAAAAAAACAATCCGTATAATAATGAGGATAAAAAAACACTTAGAAGAAAATATTTCAAGTGTTCTTAGCTTAAAGAAAAAAACAATATTTAAGATAATGGATATCCCAGTTACACTGATTTGATCTTTACAAGTTATATGAATGTATTAAATTACCATATATACTCCAAAAATATGTACATCTGTTATGTATCAATGCAAATAAAATTTAATAAACAAATAACATTTATTACAACATTCTAGATGCCGTAAAATCTGAGATCCACAAACTTCTTTCTCAATGATGTCCTTAGGAAAGCTTTTCTGGTGCACTGATTTTCAGATGTACCTATTGTTAGCATATTGCACCTCTGTTCAGCTGATGGATATGATGAACACAATACATCCATGCCACTCTTCTTGGCCAACACCCAGGCTTTTATGCTGTTGGTTTTAGCAGCCAATATTTGTGCAAAAATTTAATTCAGGAACTGAAGTTTACCATTCATACACCCTTCTAAAGAAATACAGCCTTCCCATTCTTTTACTTCTTAAACACCTCAGCTCCCAGATACAATTGATTTAATGGCTTCCTTCTCTTTATAGTACCCAGGCTCTAGGATACCTTGACTTACATCTGTAATTTCCTCAATCACCTTATCTCTCCCAAAAGATTCTAGCTCCTCAGGTTTCCTCTGTATACCCTCAAAATATATTTCAGAATATTTTGCCTCCTAAATGATCTTCCACTGGAAGTCTTCTCCATCCATTTCCTTCTCAGATGTCCTCTTCTAAAACTTCCACCTTCCTTCACCAGACTTAATGATTCTTCATTTGGCCCTTCCTTCTACCCAAAAAGCATCACTGAGACACAGACGTCTAAACAGATGTTTGGGGGTCTATCTTCAGAAGATATCCAAACATCTGCCATCTATAAAGTACACTTGAAAATGACCTGGAGAGGATGTGGAGAAATAGGAACACTTTTACACTGTTGGTGGGAGTGTAAATTAGTTCAACCATTGTGGAAGACAGTGTGGCGATTCCTCAAGGACCTAGAAATAGAAATTCCATTTGACCCAGCAATCCCATTGCTGGGTATATATCCAAAGGATTACAAATCGTTCTACTATAAGGACACGTGTACACGAATGTTCATTGCAGCACTGTTTACAATAGCAAAGACCTGGAACCAACCCAAATGCCCATCGACGATAGACTGGATAGGGAAAATGTGGCACATATACACCATGGAATATTATGCAGCCATCAAAAACGATGAGTTTGGGTCCTTTGTGGGGACATGGATGAACCTGGAAACCATCATTCTCAGCAAACTGACAGGTGCAGAAGATCAAACACCGCATGTTCTCACTCATAGGCGGTTGTTGAACGATGAGAGCACATGGACACAGGGAGGGGAGCACTACACACTGGGGTCAGTTGGGGGGAAATAGGGGAGGGACGGTGGGGGGTGGGGAGCTGGGGAGGGATAGCAGGGGGAGAAATGCCAGATGTAGGTGATGGGGAGGAAGGCAGCAAATCACACTGCCATGTGTGTTCCTATGCAACAATTTTGCATGTTCTTCATATGTACCCCAAAACCTAAAATGCAATAAAATAAATAAATGGGAAAAAAAGAAATAAATATCTTGTATAAGATTAATAAACTACCAACTTCATATATAGAATTAATTTTAAGTATGATCTAATATAATACAAATTACACAGGGGGAATTTATCACCAATATATGAGTAGAAGGAAACTCAGAAGGCCATCTAGTTTGTTATTGACAACGATTTTGGTCTGGTTCACATATGAAACCTGCCAGAACCTACTGGAGCATCATTAACCATATGATATATGTGTATGTAATGGTTAACATTCAACAACAGACTGATGTCCAAAATTAACGTGAAGGGTTGTTTCATGGTCAGTGTCAATGAAAATCTTGGCTTATATTCAACGTTGATGAAAAGGCAAGAAAAATACTTCCACTCCACCCTCACTCTCTTTTATTTCTTGCTGAAAGTGAAAAGTTTAATAAGTCAATTACAAAAAATAAAATCTTAAAATTAAAGATACATTTGTGTTTCATCGAAAGAATGGCAATTTAAAAGAAAAACAATTTGGCAAATTTTCCAAGAACTTTTAAAATTTTTTAAAAAATGTCCATAGGTTATTGGGAAACATATTGTGTTCGGTTACATAAGTAAGATCTTTCATGGTGATTTGTGAAATTCTGGTGCACCCATAACATGAGCAGTATACACTGCACCCTGTTTGTAGTCTTTTATCCCTCACCCCCTTCCTATCCTTTCCCCTGAAGCCCCAAAATCCATTGTGTTATTCTTATGCCTTTGGGTCCTCATACCTTAGCTCCCCCAGATGAGTGGAAACATACAATATTTGGTTTTCCATTCCTAAGTTAATCGACTTAGAATAATAGTCTCCAATCTCATTCAGGTCACTGTGAATATCACTTATTCATTCGTTTTTATTGCTGACTAGTATTACATCATATATATATATGTGATATATATATATGATATATATATCATAATTTCTTTTTTTTATATATATATATATATATTTTATTGCATTTTAGGTTCTGGGGTACATGTGAAGAACGTGCAGGATTGTTGCATAGGTACATACATGGCAATGTGGTTTGCTGCCTCCATCCCCATCACCTATATCTGGCATTTCTCCCCATGGTATCCCTCCCCAACTCCCTACCCCCACTGTCCCTCCCCTAGTCCCCCCGACAGACTTGAGTGTGAGGCTCCCGTCCCTGTGTCCATGTGTTCTCATTGTTCAACATCCGCCTATGTGTGAGAAGATGTGGCGTTTGATTTTCTGTTCTTGTGTCAGTTTGCTGAGAACGATGGTTTCCAGGCACATCCATGTCCCTACAAGGGACACAAAATCATCGTTTTTATGGCTGCATAGTATTCCATGGTGTATATGTGCCACATTTTCCCTGTCCAGTCTATCATCGATGGGCATTTGGGTTGGTTTCAAGTTTTTGCTACTGTAAACAGCGCCACAATGAACATTCGTGTGCATGTGTCCTTATAATAGAATGATTTATAATCCTTTGGATATATACCCAGTAATGGGATTGCTGGGTCAAATGGAATTTCTATTTCTAGGTCCTTGAGGAATCACCACACTGTCTTCCACAATGGTTGAACTAGTTTACACTCCCACCAACAGTGTAAAAGTGTTCTTAATTCTCCACATCCTCTCCATGGTTTGTCATGTCAAGATTTTTTAATGATCACCGTTCTAACTGGCGTGAGATGGTATCTCAATGTAGTTTTGATTTGCATTTCTCTAATGACTAGTGATGATCAGCATTTTATCAAGTTTCTTGACCTCAGATATGTCTTCTTTTGTAAAGTGTCTGTTCATATCCTTTGCCCACTTTTGAATGGGTTTGTTTGTTTGTTTGTTTTCTTGTAAATCTGTTTTAGTTCTTTGTAGATTTTGGATATAAGTCCTTTGTCAGATGGGTAGATTGCAAAAATTTTTTCTCATTCTGATGGTTGCTGGTTGTCTAATAATTGTTTCTTTTGCTGTGCAGAAGCTCTGGAGTATAATTAGATCTCACTTGTCTATTTTGGCTTTTGTTGCCAATGCTTTTGGTGTTTTAGTCATGAAGTCCTTGCCTATGCCTATGTCCTGAATGCTTGTGCCTAGGTTTTCTTCTAAGGTTTTTATGGTGTTAGGTCTCATGTTTAAGTCTTTAATCCATCTGGAGTTAATTTTAGTGTAAGGTGTCAGGAAGGGGTGCAGTTTCTGCTTTCTGCACATGGCTAGCCCGTTTTGCCAAAACCATTTATTAAACGGGGTCTTTTCCCCATTATCTGTTTTTGTCAGGTTTGCCAAAGATCAGATGGTTGTAGATGTGTTGCATTGCCTCCAAGGCTTCTATTCTGATCCATTGGTCTATATCTCTGTTTTGGTACCAGTACTGTTTTGATTACTGTAGCCTTGTAGTATAGTTTGAAGTCAGGTTGTGTGATGCCTCCAGCTTTGTTCTTTTCACTTAGAATTGACTTGGCTATACGGGCTCCCTTTTGGTTCCATTTGAAGGTTACTGTGTTTTTTTCCAGTTCTATGAAGAAAGCCATTGGTAGCTTGATGGGGATAGCATTGAATGTATAAATTACTTTGGGCAGTATGGCCATTTTCATTATGGAGATTCTTTCTAACCATGATCATGGAATGTTTCTCCATCTGTTTGTGTCCTCTCTTATTTTGTTGAGCAATTCCTTTACATCCTTTGTCACTTGTATTCCTAGGTGTTTTATTCTCTTTGTAGCAATTGTGAATGGCAGTTCATTCTTGATTTGGCTCTCTTTAAGTCTGTTATTGGTGTATAGGAATGCTTGTGATTTTTGCGCATTGATTTTGTATCCTGAGACTTTGCTGAAGTTGCTTACCAGTTTAAGGAGATTTGGGGCTGAGATGATAGGGTCTTCTAAATATACAATCTTGTCGTCTACAAATAGAGACAACTTGACTTTCTCCTTTCCTAACTGAATACTCTTTCTTTCTTTTTCTTGCCTGATTGCTCTGGCTAGAACTTCCAAAACTATATTGAATAGGAGTGGTGAGAGATGACATCCTTGTCTAGTGCCAAATTTCAAATGGAATGCTTCCAGTTTTTGCCCATTCAATATGGTATTGGCTGTAGGTTTGTCGTACATAGCTTTTATTATTTTGAGATACATTCCGTCGATACCTAGTTTATTGAGAGATTTTAGCAAAAAGGCTGTTGAATTTTGTCAAAGGCCTTCCCTGTGTCTATTGAGATAATCATGTGGTTTTTGTCTTTAGTTTTGTTTATGTGGTGAATTACATTTATAGACTTGTATATGTTGAACCAGACTTGCATCACCGGGATGAAGCCTACTTGATCGTGATGAATAAGCTTTTTGATGTGCTGTTGCAATTGGTTTGCCAGTATTTCATTGAAGATTTTTGCATGCATGTTCATCATGGATATTGGGCTGAAGTTTTCTTTTCTTGTTGAATCTCTGCCAGGTTTTGGTGTCAGAATGATGTTGGTATTATAAATTGATTTAGGGAGGATTCCCTCTTTTTGGATTGTTTGGAATAGTTTCAACGGTAATAGTACCAGCTCCTCTTTGTATGTCTGGTAGAATTTGGCTGTGAACCTTCGACTTTTTTTGGTTGGTAGGCTATTCATTGCTGCCTCAACTTCAGACCTTGTTATTGGTCTATTCAGGGTTTCAACATCTTCCTGGTTTGGGCTTGGGAGGGTGCAAGTGTCCAGGAATTTACTAATTTCTTCCAGGTTTACTAGTTTATGTGCATAGAGTTGTTTGTAATCATCTCTGATGGTCTTTTTTCTTTCTGTGGAATCTGTGGTGATATCCCCTTTATGTTTTTTTTTTTTTTTTTTTTGCATCCCTTTGATTATTCTCCCTTTTCTTTTTTATTAATCTGGCTAGTGGTCTGTCTATTTTGTTGATCTTTTCGAAAAACCAGCTCCTGGATTTATTGATTTTTTGAAGGGTTTTTTGTGTCTCTATCTCCTTCAGTTCTGCTGTGATCTTAGTTATTTCTTGTCTTCTGCAAGGTTTTGAGGTTTTTTTGATCTCGCTCCTCTAATTCTTTCCATTTTGACGATAGGGTGTCAATTTTCGATCTCTCCTTGCTTCTCATGTGGACATTTATTGCTATTTATTTTCCTCTAGAGACTGCTTTAAATGTGTCCCAGAGATTCTGGTTTGTTGTGTCTTCGTTTTCGTTGGTTTCAAAGAACATCTTTATTTCTGCCTTTATTTCATTGTTTATCCAGTCAACATTCAAGAGCAAGTTGTTCAGTTTCCATGAAGCTGTGTTCTGAGTTAGTTTCTGAATTCTGAGTTCTAATTTGTTTGCCCTGTGGTCTGAGAGACTGTTTGTTATGATTTCTGTTCTTTTGCATTTGCGGAGGAGTGATTTACTTCCAATTAATTGGTCAATTTTAGAGCAGGTGTGATGTGGTACTGAGAAGAAGAATATATATTCTGTGTATTGGGATTGGAGAGTTCTGTAAATGTGTATTAGGTTTGCTTGGTCCAGGTCTGAGTTCAAGTCCTGGATATCGTTGTTAATTTTCTGCCTTGTTGATCTGTTTAATATTGACAGGGGAGTGTTAAAGTCTCCCACTATTATTGTGTGAGAGTGTAAGTCTCTTTGTAGATTATTAAAAACTTGCTTTATGTGCCTCGGTGCTCCTGTATTGGACATGTATATATTTAAGATTGTTAGCTCTTTGTGTTGCATTAATCCTTTTACTGTTATGTAATGCCCTTCTTTGTCTCTTTAGATCTTTGTTGGTTTAAAATTTATTTTATCAGAGACTAGGATTGCAACTCCTGCTTTTTTTTTGCTCTCCATTTACTTGGTAGATCTTCCTCCATCCCTTTATTTTGAGCCTATGTGTATCCTTGAATGTGAGATGGGTTTCCTGGATGCAGCACATTGATGGGCTTTGACTTTTTATCCAATTTACCAGTCTGTGTCTTTTTGGGCATTTAGTCCATTTACATTTAAGGTTAATATTGTTATGTGTGAATTTGATCCTGCTATTTTGATGCCAGCTCATTGTTTTGCCCATTAGTTGATGCAGTTTCTTCATTGTGTCAATGCTCTTTACCATTTGGTACGTTTTTGGAGTTGCTGGTACTGGTTGTTTCTTTATATGTTTAGTGCTTCTTTCAGAAGGTCTTGTAAAGCAGGCCTGATGGTGATTAAATCTCTGAGCATTTGTTTGTTCATAAAGGATTTTATTTCTCCTTCTCTTATGAAGCTTAGTTTGGCTGGATATGAAATTCTAGGTTGAAAGTTCTTTTCTTTAAAGATGTTAAATATTGGCCCCCACTCTCTTCTGGCTTGTAGGCTTTCTGCTGAGAGACCTGCTTCCCTTTGTGGGTAACTCAACCTTTCTGTCTGGCTGCCCTTAGGATTTTTTCCTTCATTTAAACCCTAGTGAATCTGATGATATGTGCCTTGGGGTTGCTCTTCTTCAGGAATATCTTTGTGGTGTTTTCTGTGTTTCCTGGACTTGAATGTTGGCCTGCCTTGCTAGGTTGGGGAAGCTTAGATTCATTCTCTCCACGACATTCAGATACACCTATCAAATGGTGATTAAGTCTTTTCATGTAACTCCATATTTCTTGGAGGCTTTGCTCATTTCTTTTTACTCTTTTCTCTCTAATCTTGCCTTCTCATTTTATTTCATTGAGTTGATCTTCAATCTCTGATATCCTTTCTTCTGCTTGGTTGATTTGGCTATTGAAACTTGTGTATGCTCTGCAAAGTTCTCGTGTTGCATTTTTCAGCTCCATCAATTCGTTTATATTCGTCTCTGAGCTGTTTATTCTTGTTAGCATTTCGTCAAACCTTTTTTCAGTGTTCTTAGTTTCTTTGTGTTGGGTTAGAAAATGATATTTTAACTCAGAGAAGTTTGCTATTACCCACCTTCTGAAGCCAGTTTCTGTCAATGCATCAGACTCATTCTCCATCCATCCTTGTTCCCTTGCTGATTAGGAGTTGTGATTCCTTGGAGGAGGAGAGGCGTTCTGGTTTTGAGTATCTTCATCCTTTCTGTGCTGATTTCTTCCCATTTAGTGGCTTTATCTACCTGTGATCTTTGTGGTTGGTGACTTTCAGATGGGGTCTCTAAGTGGACCTCCTTTGTGTTGCTGATGAAGTTATTTCTTTCTCTTTTTTAGTTTTCCTTCTGACAGTCAGGCCCCCCTGCTATAGGACTTCTGGAGGTCCACTCCAGACCCTGCTTGCCTGGGGATCACCTGCACTGGCTGCAGAACAGTAAGGGTTGATGCCAGTTTCTTCTTCTGTTATCTTTTTCCCAGAAAGATACCTACCAGATGTCAGCCTGAGCTCTCCTTTGTGAAGTGTCTCTGATTATATGGGGTTTGGGGAGCTGCTTGAGGAGACAGTGTGTCCCTTATAGGAGCTCAAGCGCTGAGCTGTGAGCTCCATTGTTCTGTTCAGAGCTGCTGGGCAGACATGTTTAAGTCTGCTGCAGCAGAACTCATAACCACCTTTTATTCCCAGGTGCTCTGTCCCAGGAAGGTGGGGCTTTATTTATAAGTTCCTGTCATTCTGCTGCCTTTTTTCAGAGATGCCCTGCCTGGTGAGGAGGTAGCCTAGTCACAGTCTGCCTGCAGAGGCTTTGCTGAGCTGCTGTGGACTCTGCTCAGCTGCTGTGTGAGCTAACTTGCAGTTTTGTTTATAGGGGTATAGTTAGAACTGCCTCCGTGACGGCAGGCTGCCTCAGTAATGACAGACTGTCTCTGTAATGATGAACTGCCTCGGTAATGGTGGATTGCCTCTGTAATGGCAGACTTCCTTGGTAATGGCGCACTGCCTCGGTAATGGTGGACACCCTTCTTCCCACAGAGCTGGACCATCCTGGGTTCAGCTGTTCTTGCTGTGAAACTCAATCCAGAGTGTTTCAAGATTGCTAGTCTTTGTGTGGGTGGGACCAGCCTAGGCAGATCACCTAGATCCCTGTTTCAGCCCCCCCTTTTTTTTTCAGTTGAATGGGAGACTTCGTCTCCCAGGTGTTCCAGTTGTCCATTGAAACATTTCCTGGATTTGTGTGAGTTTTTGTGCAGAGACCTGCTGCACCAGATGAAACAGCCATGCTGGGGACTCGTAGCACTTTTCTGCCTGGGAATCTCCTGGTCTGTGGGCAGTAAAAATTCATTTGGAAATGCGGTGCTCACTCATCCTCTGTGTTTTCACTGGGAACTGCAATCCAGAGCTGTTCCTATTCAGCCATCTTGGATCGGAAGCCTATATCATAGTTTCTATATCCATTCATTGGCTGATGGGCCTTTGGGTTATTTCCACATTTTTGCAATGAGAATTGTGCTGCTATAAACATGCATGTGCAAGTATCTTTTTCATATAACTACTTTTTTACTCGAGGTGGATACTCAGTAGTGGGACTGTTGGATTGGGTGATAGTTCTATTTTTAGTCCTTTAAGGAATCTTCACACTATATGTCATAGTGGTTGTATTAGCTTACATTCCCACCAGCAGTGTAGAAGTGTTCTCTGTTCACTGCATGCAAGCCAATATATACTATTTTTGGTTTTTTTATTGTGGCCCTTCTTGCAAGAGTAAGGTGGTATCACATTGTGATTTTGATTTGCATTTCCCTGATTATTAGTGATGTTGAGCATTTTTCATATGTTTGTTGGCTATTTGTATATCTTCTGAGAATTGTCTGTTTTTAACCAACTTTTTGATGGTTTTTTTTCTTGATGATTTGTTTGAATTCTTTGTAGATTCCAGATATTAGTACTTTGTCAGATGTGTAGATTGTGAAGATTTTCTCCCTCTCTGTGGTTTGTCTGTGAACTTTGCTGACTGTTCTTTTCGCCATGAAAAAGCACTTTAGTTTAATTAAGTCTCAGCAGTTTATCTTTGTTTTATTGCATTTGGTTTTGGGTTCTTGGTCATAAAACCCTTGCCTAAGCCAATGTTTAGGAGGGTTTTTCCAATGTTATCTTCTAGAATTTTTATAGTTTCAGGTCTTAGATTTAAGTCCTTAATCCATCTTGAGTTGATTTTTGCATAAAGTTAGAGAAGAAGATTCAGTTTCATTATCTTACCTGTGGCTAGCCAATTATCCCATCACCATTTGTTGAAAAGGGTGTCCTTTCCCCACTTTACGTTTTTGTTTGCTTTGTTGAAGACCAGCTAGCTCTAAGTATTTGGGTTTATTTCTGAGTTCTCTATTCTGTTTTGTTCATCTATGTGCCTATTTTTATACCAGTACCGTGCTGTTTTGGTGACAATAGCCCTTAAAATAGGTAATGAAATTATAGCTTAAAATCAGATAACGAAATGCCTCCAGATTTGTTCTTTTTGCTTAATCTTGCTCTTGTTGCCCAGGCTGGAGTGCACTGGTGTGACCTTTTCTCACTACCATGTCTGCCTCCCAGTTTCAAGTGATTCTCCTGCCTCAGCCTCCAGAGTATCAGGGATTACAAGCACTCGCCACCATGCCTGGCTATGTTTTTGTATTTTCAGTAGAGACGTGGTTTCACCATTTTGGTCAGGCTGGTCTGGAACTCCTGATCTCGGGTGATCCACCCACCTTGGCATCCCAAAGTACTGAGATTACAGGTGTGAGCCACAGCACCCAGCCTGTTTGTGATTTCTTTAAGCAGTGTTTTGTAGTTTTCCTTGTATAGACCTTTCACCTCATTTGTTAGGTATATTCCTAAGTATTTTATTTGTTTCACAGCTAATGTAAAAGGACTTGAGTTCTTCATATGATTCTCTGCTTGGTCACTGTTGGTGTATAGAGGAGCTACTGATTTGTGTACATTAATTTTGTGTTGGGAAACTTTGCTGAATTCTTTTATCATTTCTAGGAGCTTTCTGGAGAATTATTTAGGGTTTTCTAGGTAATCAATCATATCATCAGCAAACAGCAACAGTTTGACTTAGTCTTTACTGATTTGGATGCCCTTTATTTCTTTCTCTTGTCTGCTCTGGCTAGTACTATGTTGAAGAGGAGTGGTGAGAGTGGGCATCATTGTCTTGCTCCAGTTCTCAGAGGGAATACTTTCAACTTTTCCCCATCATTATTATGTTTTCTGTGGGTTTGTCATAGATGGCTTTTGTTACATTGAAGTATGTCCCTCGTATGCCAATTTTACTGATAGTTTTAATCATAAATCGATTCTGGATTTTGTCAAATGCTTTCTCTGCATCTATTGAAATGATCATGTAATTTTAAAAAAATTATGTTTATGTGTTGTATCACATTTATTGACTTGCACAAATTAAACCATCCTTGCTTTCCTGGTATGAAACCCACTTTATCATGGTAGATTATCCTTTCAATATGTTCTTAGATTTGATTAGTTAGTATTTTGTTAAGGATTTTAGCATCTATGTTTATCAGGAATATTGGTTTATAGTTTTCTTTTTTGGTTATGTCCTTTCCTAGTTTTGTTATTAGGGTGATACTGGCTTCATAGAATAGTATGGAGGGTTACCTCTTTATCTTGTGGAATAGTGTCAATAGGATTGGTACAAATTCTTCTTTGAATGTCTGGTAGAATTATGCTGTGCATCCTTCTGGTCCTAGACTTTTCTTTGTTGGTAATTTTTAAATTACCATTTCAGTATTGCTGTTTGTTATTGGTCTGTTCAAGGTTCCTAATGCTTCCTGATTTAAGCTAGAAGTGTTGTATCTTTCCAAGAATTTATCCATCTCTTCTAGGTTTCTAGCTATGTGCATAAGTAGCCTTGAGTGATCTTTTGTATTTCTGTGATGTTGGTTGTAATATCTCCATTTCATTGCTTAATAAGGTTATTTGGATTTTCTCTCTCTTGTTTTCTTGCTTAGTGTTTCTTGTGGTCTATCAGTTTTATTTATCTTTTCAAATAACTGGCTGCTCATTTCATTTATCTTTCGTATTGTTTTATTTTGTTTTAATATCATTAGTTCTGTCCTGATCTTAGTTATTTCCTTTCTTCTGCTGGGTTTGGGTTGGGTTTGTTCTTGTTCCTCTAGTTCCTTGAGGTGTGACCTTAGATTGTCTGTTTGTGCTCCTTCAGACTTTTTGATATAGGTGTTTAGGGTTATGAACTTTCCTCTTAGTACTGTCTTTGCTTTTTCCAGAGGTTTTGATGGGTTGTTTCACTATTGTCATTAACTTTGAAGAATTATTTAATTTAATTTTGATTTCATTTTTGACCCGATAATCATTCAGGATCAGGTTATTTAATTTTTATGTATTTGCACTGTATTAAAGCTTCCTTTTGGAGTTGATTTTCAATTTTATTCCACTGCAGTCTGAGAGAGTGCTTGATATAATTTTAATTTTAAAAAAATTGTTGAGGCCATTTTGTGGCCTATCATATGGTCTATCTTGGAGAAAGTTCCATGCACTGTTGAATAGAATGTATATTCTGTGGTTGTTGGATAGAATGTTCTGTGTATATCTGTTAAGTTTATTTGTTCCAAGGCATAGTTTAAATCCATTGTTTCTTTGTTGACTTTCTGTCTTGATGACTTGTCTAGTGTTGTCAGTGGATTACTGAAGTTTCCCACTATTAGTGTGTTGTTGCTTATCTCATTTATTAGGTTAACTAGTAATTATTTTATAAATTTATCTGATGTAAGAATAGCTAACCCTGCTCACTTTTGGTCTCCATTTGCATGAAATGTCTTTTTCCACCTGTTTACTGTAAGTTTATATGAATCCTCATGTGTTACATGAGTCTCTGGAAGACAGCAGATAGTTGGTTGGTGAATTCTTATCCATTCTGCAATTCTGTACCTTTTAAGTGAAGCAGTTAAGTCGTTTACATTCAATCTTAGTACTGAGATGTGAAGTTTCATTCTATTCATCATGTTATTTGTTGCCTGTATACCTTGGTGTTTTGTTTTTGTTTATTAACTTGTATTTTTGTTTTATAGGTCCTGAATGATTTATGTGTTAAAGATATTCTGTTTAAGAAAACCAAACACCGCATGTTCTCACTCATATGTGAGTGTTGAACAATGAGAACATGTAGACTCAGGGAGAGGAGCATCACACACTAGGGGCAGTTGAGGGGGTAGAGGAGGGAAAGTTGGGGGTGGGGAGGGTGGGGAGGGATAACATGGGGAGAAATGCTGGCTATAGTACACACCCAAAGTAAAAAAAAATACCTAGGTGATGGGTTGACAGGTAAAGCAAACCACTATGGCACATGTTTACCTATGTAACAAACCTGTACATCCTGCACATGTATGCCAAAACTTAAAAAATAAATTAATTTAAAAAGTAAAAAAAGATATTCTGTTTAGCTCTGTTTCCAGATTTTGTTTCAAGATTTAGGTCTCCTTTTTAGTTTTTGTAGTGGTGCCTTGATAGTGGTGAATTCTCTGAGCATTTGTTTGTCTCAAAAAGACAAAAAAATCGATCACATATGAAGCTTATTTTCACTGCATAAAAAATTTTTGGCTGGTAATTGTTTTGTTTGAAGAGACTGAAAACAGGGCCCTAATTCCCCCGTCTTAGCTCATAGGGTTTCTGCTGAGAAATCTGCTGTTTATCTGGTAGATTTATTTACTTATTTATTTATTTATATTTATTTTTTAGGTTACCTGGTGCTTTTGTCTCACAGCTCTTAAGATTATTTCCTTCATCTTAACTTTAGATAACCTGATGACAATGTGCCTAGGTGATGATCTTTCTGCTATGAATTTTCCAGGTGTTCTTTGTCCTTGTTTTTGGATGTCTATATCTCTAGGAAGGCCAGGGAATTTTTCTTTGGTTATTCCCTTAAATATGTTTTACAGACTTTTAGATTTCTCTTCTTCCTCAGGAATGCCAATTATTCTTATGTTCGATCATTTAACATGATTCCAGGCTTCTTGGAGGCTTTGTTTATATTTTCTTATTTTTTTTTCCTTTGTCTTTGTTGGATTGTGTTAATTTGAAGACCTTGTGTTTGAGCTCTAAATTTCTTTCTTCTACTTGTTAGACTTTATTGCTGAGACTTTCCAGAGCATTTTGCATTTCTATAACTGTATTCATTGTTCCTGAAGTTCTGATTATTTTTTCTTTATGCTGTCTACTCTTTTGAATGTTTCCTTCTTCACTTCTTGTATCCTTTTTTTTTTGTTTTGTTTTTTTCAGTTTCCTTACATTGAGCTTCACCTTTCTCTGGTGCCTTCTTGATTAGCTTAATAACTAACCTTCTGAATTATTTTTTATGTAAATCAGGGACTTCTATTTTGTTTTGATCAATTGCTAGTGAGCTAGTGTAATTTTTGGGGGGTGTTTAAGAACCTTGTTTTGTCTCGTATCTGAGTTGATTTCTGGTTCCTTCTCATTTGAGTAGGCTCTGTCAGAGTGAAGGTCTAGGGATGAAGGCTGTTGTTCAGATTCTTTTGTCCCACAGGGTGCATTTTTGATGTAGTACTCTCATTTTTTTTTTTCCTATGGATGTGGCTTCCTTAGAGCCAAGCTGTAAGAATTGTTATCGCTATTCTAGATCTAGCCACCAAGCAAGTCTACCGAGCTCCTGCCTGGTACTGGGGGTTCTATGCACAGGGAGGTGTGGTATGAACCATCTGCAGGTCTCTGAGCCATGGATACCAGCATAGTTTTGGGGATATATCCCAGGTCCTGCAGGAGCAATTCTCTTTCTTCAGAGGGTCCGTGATTCCTCTTGGGTTTCGTAATTTATTCCTGCAGTTTTCCAGAAAAAAATTTACTATGTGAGCCTCCACACCCTGCTCTGTTCATCCGAGTATGAGCTGCAATTTATTCCTTCCTCCAATCTGCCATAATCCCTCCCTACCATCTGCCATAATCCCTCTCAAATAACTTAAAACAAAACAACCATTTGACCCAGGAAGCCCATTATTTGGTATATATCCAAAGAAATAGAAATCATTCTATTATAAAGACACATGCACACGTATGTTTATTGCAGCATTATTTACAATAGCAATGCAATGGATATTACCCAAATGCCCATCAATAATAGATTGGATAAAGAAAATGTGATACACATACACCATGGAATACTATGCAGCCATAAAAATTAATGAGATCATGTTCTTTGCAGGGACATGAATGAAGCTGGATGCCATCATCCTCAGCAAACTAATATAGGAACAGAAAACCAAGCACCAATATTCTCACTCATAAGTTGCAGATGAACAATGAGAATACATAGACACAGGGAGGGGAAAAACACACACCAGGGACTGTTGGGGGGCGGAAAGTGAGGCGAAGGAACTCAGAGGACAGGTCAATATGTGCAGCAAACAACCATGGCACACATATACCTATGTAACAAACCTGCACATTCTGCACATGCATCCTAGAACTTAAAGAGAAAAAATATATATTATTAATTAAAGAAATTAAAGGCAATGCAGATAAATGGAATAATATTCCAAGTTTATGAATTAGAAGAATTTATTAGCTTGATTATGATAATTTTAAAATGTATGTGTGTACCAAATTACATATTGTAAACCTTAAATGTATGTTCTTCATCTGGATAGTATTACTCAATAAAAGTAAAATAAAACAGCAAAAAAAAAAATTAACTATTGAGTACTATGCTCAGTACCTGAGTGATGAGATCATTCATACCCTACACCTCAGCATCACACACTATGCCCAAGTAACAAACCAGCACATGTATCCCCCTGAATCTAAAATAAAAGTTGAAAAAATAAATATTCCCTTTGAATGCTACTGCCTGAGCACATACCCTAATGTTAGAGCCATTGTATGTTGTGTTATGCACTCTATGGTTCTTTATAAAGCACTGAAAAATATGTTAAAGTATCCATTTTGTAGACAAAGTTTTAAAAAAAAGATCAGAGAAAGGAATCATACATTATCCTTGAAGCTACCAAGAATTAGCAAATAAGCAAGGAATGTAGATTAGCATACTTAAATGCCAAACCTACATATTGAACATCATTTCCTGTTCTCGTAGTGTAAAATGTAAACTGCTATCTGCTATATTACTCATACCTGAATGGCTGTCTTGGATGCTGGTAACTATTTCTGATTTATACAGTGGTCCACTAGTCAGCCAGAGTTATACGATCCCAGTAATTGGAACATGAACAGCTGTCTAAGTACTAAAGCATTTGATTCAGTGTTGTGGTTTTACTTAAAAGAAGTAAAACTCACTACAGTGCCATGGAAAACAAGAGTTCAGTTTCTAAACTCAGAGGCAATCAACCTTAAAAATCTTGGAAACAAACACTAGAAATCTTAGTAAATAGTTACTTTTTTAGTTTTGCAAATTTGGTATTCATGTTGCTCTGTTTCTGTCTCATCTCTTGTACTTCAGCCATCATTCTCTGGAACACATCAGGGTAGATTCTGGCATCCTCAATTTTTATTGTTGGCACCGAAAATGGAAAGAGTACTCCTGTATTGGTTAGAAATTTTACATATTATCGACTCTCCATTATGGTTACTAATGAAAGAGAACAGAGGTATTATTAACCTAAAACAATAGACAAAATTTTACAAACGTACCTCTTTTATAGCATTAAGCAAAGAATGCCTCATAATTGTTATTACACACAGTCTCATCTCTCCTACTAGTTTAGAAGATTAGAAATATAGTCTCTCTCATCCTTTCCCCCAATTCCCAGAGCAATCTCTTACACATAGTAGGCAAACAATAAATGTTAATTCAGCTTATATTTTTGAGTAAATATTACACATTAAGAACGTGAGGGGCCTGGAAGGATTAATAAGTAATAGTTTCTATCCCAAAAGAATTGAAAATATCCTACAGTGAGAAAATAGTAAAGAAAGTAGATGTAACTTTTATAGGTAGGGAAGGGTATTATTTAGAAGCACACCTTCACACACACCTCATCCTGTTTAGACTTGACCTCTGACCTTTGCCCAGCTCTTCCCTGTTGGAAGTGTTTATGAGTAATGATGGAAAGGAAGCCTTTATCTCATGGATAGTCTACAATGTGGTTAATTCTCAGAAACAATCCTAAGTATCTAAAGTTGACTACAGTTTCATTTTATAGGTTAACTAGATTAGGAACATACTGAACTAGGTGTTTCACAAAATGAAGCACCATGCTAGAGTTCTACAGTCAAATGCAGATCAGAATCTATAACAATGATGTAATTACTTTCACAGGTCATGACTAAGCAGGCTTTAATGATTTGGACCTGTACTGCTTGGGTATGCCTATAAGATGCAATATCATTGTATATATATATTTTTTTTTTTCTGTCTTTCTTTTTTATTGCATTTTAGCTTTGGGGGTACATGTGAAGAACGTGCAAGATTGTTGCATAGGTACACACATGGCAGTGTGATTTGCTACCTTCCTCCCCATCACCTATATCTGACATTTCTCCCCATGCTATCTCTCCCCAACTCCCCACCACCCGCTGTCCCTCCCCTATTTCCCCCCTACAGACCCCAGTGTGTGACCCCTCCCTGTGTCCATGTGTTCTCGTTGCTCAACACTCACTTATGAGTAAGAACATGTGGTGTTTGATTTTCTGTTCTTGTGTCAGTTTGCTGAGAATGATGGTTTCCAGGTTCATCCATGTCCCTACAAAGGACACGAACTCATCGTTTTTTATAGATACATAGTATTCCATGGTGTATATGTGCCACATTTTCCCTTTGTAGTCCATCATCGATGGGCATTTGGGTTGATTCCAGGTCTTTGCTATTGTAAACAGTGCTGCAATGAACGTTCGTGTGCATGTGTCCTTATAGTAGAACGATTTATAATCCTTTGGATATATACCCAGTAATGGGATTGCTGGGTCAAATGGAATTTCTATTTCTAGGACCTTGAGAAATCACCACACTGTCTTCCACAATGGTTTAACAGACCTTTTAAAAATTCTTCTTCTTATTATTTTTTTAGAATCTCATGGTATAGGCAGAACAAAAATTTTTATTTAGTTAGTGCAGATAAGTAACAACAATAAAACTTTAACAAAATAAAGCAACACACCACATTATCATGTGATGCTGTAAATTGAAAGCTTTATATTTTTCCACTACTGTAAGTGAGTCTGGGCCTTAGCAAGCAAAGAACTATAGACTATACGTACCTCAAATTGAAATGGGAAATGTAAATAGAAACTTATAACTTGTTTTCTTATGCTGTAGAGGTGTCTGTAGAATAAGCTGACCTGTCAAAGATCCCTCATGGAGTTAACAGATCAGGAATGAAGGTTAGATATTTAGACATAAAAAGATGACTATATATGAAAAGCAGTATGTAATAAATGACAAATGAGTAGCACAGACAATAAATTTTATCAGCATTAAAAAGAGAGAGCAATCCCATTTGGAATGAAACAGATGTCTGTTTTGATTCTGTGATAATGAAAAAATTGCCTGTCATCTGTTAGGCCCAGAGCCCAGTTCTTTCTTCTGTAGAAGTCATATACCATTTCCCAAATATCACTAAACTAATGGACATAAAAGCTAACCGCCAACACAATACTAGAAAAAGCATTTGAAGTTTTTGTTTTCTTCTATAAGAAAATAGAAGAAACATCTGATATCTTTTTTAGTATGCTGATGGACACTTGCACTTGCTAATTAGTTATGACAATTATTGTTTCACATTTTGAAGCCATAAATTCAAATTAAATATTGGTAAGTTCATATGTCTAAACATTACTCTCAATGAGACCAAGAAGATGAAGAATTATGTAGATTCAGAGATATCTTTACATGGCTCCTTTTTCAATAGGAATAGATAATGATTCATCTTAGTTACCTTTCTCCTTCTTCTACCTCACATAATGAAGAAGGTCATTACAAGGTCACCACAACTAAAACAAAGTGATGCTTTTGTATTATGAAAAAAAGAGCACTGTGAGCCAAGTTTGGTATATTCCATTGGTTTTTCACTCTTTAGTCTTAGAGACCCTTAACACTCTTAAAAGTTTTTAGAAACTCCAAAAGCTCTTGTTTATATGGGTTATATCTATCAATATTACAATATTAAAATTTAAAACATAAAAATTTTGAATATTGTCATATTTCTTTAAGAATAACAATATGAATGTTATATATTAACATTAGAATTACATTATAAGGTATTATGTATCCTTAGGAAAGTTCTACTGTACTTATTAGAGAATAAAGAGTGAAAAAAGGCTACTGATGTTTTGGTATTATTATAAAAATAATTCTGAACTCAAATATCCCATGAAATATCTTGAGACCCGCAGGGGTCCACAAATCATGCTTTGAGAATCACTAATCTAAGTAATATTCCAAATATTTCTGGTTTTGTTTTTTGTTTCTAACTTGCAATACATAGACATCATCTGTATGTGAGGTTCATGCAAAATATTAACATACACAGACATCTCATAAATGATAATCTGTTACTATTGACTTGTAAGCAGCTCTGAGTGTGAGCAGGCAGGTTCAGCAGGTATTTTGCTTATTAAGAGAAATGTCAAGATAAAGTTATTACTTCATAACTATCCGTAGCCTCATGTACTTACATTTTTCTTTTATCTTTTTGAGACAGAGTCTCGTTCTGTCACACAGGCTGGAGTGCAGTGGCACTATTTCAGCTCACTGCAACCACTACTTCCTGAGTTAAGTGATTCTTGAGTCTCAGCCTCCAGAGTAGCTGGGATTACACGCATGTGCCACCATCCTTGGCTAAATTTTGTATATTTAGGAGAGACAACATTTTACCATGTTGCCCAGGCTGTTCTGGAACTCTTGGATTCAAGTGATCCACCTACGTTGGCCTCCTAAAGTGCTGGGATTACAGGCATGAGCCGCCGTGCCTGGTCCTGCCTACTTTCTAAAATATTATATCCCCATCTATATGGGAATACAACAGGTGATAAAATGTGCATTAGGAAGAGTGGTCATAAATTTTTGCATAAATTGATATCTAAATATCATCTTTCCAGAGAACTAGAAATGAGTTTCTACCTGGCAAATCTCAAATCCAAGTGACTTGACTCTTAAGACTTAGAGAAATTGTAAAATGTTTAGATGAAGGAAATACCTGGCTGCAACTCAAAATGCAATTAAAAAATGTGTGGTAAGGGTCCCCCTACTTTGTGCTTGATATTCTGCAGAAGGTTGTCTTCCTCTTTTTTGGAGAATGGATGATGAAATTCCATAGCTACATTCTTCTGGCCAGTTTCATCATTTTCCAATGTAATCACTTTTCAGAAACCATCTAATAACACAGAAATGAAAACAAAACAAAGCAACAACAAAAAGAACAGAGGTAATAAAATAGACTGTTGACAGGAGAGCTAAAAATCATCAGAATAAATAAGCTATACTGAAAAATATCTTACCTCTACAAAGTACTAAATTGGTACTTAACAATAGTCAAACTAATGTCAAACTTGGAATCTAAGATCACAGTAATTTATAATTGCAAACTATATATATTCCTTAAGTCTTAGTTTACCCAATAGCTTCAACTATCTGCAGCAGCCACTATACTATATTTTGTCTAAGGATTATGAAGTGTGAACAAAATTAACTGATTTAAATTTCATCTCCTTTTAATGATCTGCTCACTCTTTGGAAAAGATGTGAAGAAAAGTAGTATGAGAAAAAAGAAGCAAAGAGACTTGAAGAAATGACAAATTAGATCATCTACCCATGAATAATCAATAATTGGAGGAATTGCATATGCATATTTATGTTTTTTTAATGTAAGAAAAAAGTCACAACAGAGGATTGCTGGCAAGATGGCTGAATAGGAGGAGCTCCAGTGCACAGCTACCAGCAAAAGTGACACAGAATGTGGGTGATCTTTGCATTTTCAACTGAGATACCTGGTTCATCTCATTGGGACTGCTTAGACTGTGGGTGCAGATCAAGGAGAGCAAGCCAAAACAGGGTGGGGCATCACCTCAACCAGGAAGTGCAAGGGGCCAGGGAACTCCCTCTCCTAGCCAAGGGAAGCCATTAGGGACTTTTCTCAGCACTCTGGCACTCTGGCTCAGATACTGTACTTTTCCTATGGTCTTCACAACATGCAAACCAGGAGATTCCCTCCAGTACCTACAATACCAGCAACCGAGATTTCCAGCACAAAACTGGGTGGCCATTTGGGAAGACACTGAGCTAGCTGCATCAGTTTTTTTTTTTTTTTTCATACCTTAATGGTGCCCAGAATGCCAGTGAGACAGAACTGCTCACTCCACTGAAAAAAGGTGCTAAAGCAAGGGAGATAAGTGCTCTGGCATGAAGGGTCCCACCCCCTTGAAAAGCAGCAAACTAAGATCCATTGGGTTGAAATTTTTTCAGCCAGTGCAGCAGTCTGAGCTTGACCTGGGGCATTAGAATTTTGGGGGGTGGGGGTGAGGGTGGGGAGAGGGTGTCCACCATTGCTGAGGCTTGGGTAGGTTTTAACCTTGCCTGTGTAAACAAAGTCACTGGAAAGTTTACACAGTGACTGGGCAGAGCACATGGCAGCTCAGCAAGGCCTCTGTAGGCAGACTGTGTCACTAGATTCCCTCCTCGACAAGCAGGGCATTGCTGAAAAAAGATAGCAGCCCATCAGGGAATTATAAATAAAACCCCACCTTCCTGGTACAGAGTACCTGGGAAAAGGGGCGGTTGTGGGTGCAGCTTTGGCAGATGTAAAACGGCCCTGCCTGGCAACTCTGAGGAAAGCAGTGGATCTCTCAGCACAGTGTTTGAGTTCTGATAAAGGACAGACTGTCTCCTCAAGTGACTCCCTGACCCTCATGTATCCTTATTGACAGACACCTCCCAGCAGGAGCTGACAGATCCCTCATACAGGAGAGCTTTGACTGACATCCGATGGGTACCTTTCTGGGTACCAGAGGAAGGAACAGGCAAAAATCCTTGCTATTCTGCAGCCCCCACTGGTGATTCCCAGGCAAACAGGGCCTGGAGTGTAGCTCCAGAAATCCTGCAGCAGAGGGTCCTGACTGTTAGAAGGAAAACTAAAAAACAGGAAGGAATAGCTTCAACATCAACAGAAAGAACACCCACTCAGAGACCCTATCTGAAAGACAGCAACTTCAAAGACCAAAGGTAGATAAATCCAGGAAGATGGGAAGAAACAAGGGCAAAAAGGATGAAATCACGAAAAACCAGAATGCCTCTCCTCCTGAACGGGATCATAACTCCTCCCCAGCAAGGGAATAAAATTGGATGATGGAGAATGAGTTTGATGAATTGACAGAAGCAGGTTTCATAAGGTGGATAATAACAAACTTCTCCAAGCTAAACGAGCATGCTCTAACACAAAGCAAGGAAACTAAGAACCTTTAAAAAACATTTAATGAAATGCTAACTAGAATAACCAGTGTAGAGAAGAACATAAATGACTTGATGGAGCTGAAAACACAGCACAAGAACTTTGTGAAGGATACAAAACTTTCAATAGTCAAATTGATCAAGCAGAAGAAAGGATATCAGAGATTGAACATCAACTCAATGAAATAAAGCAAGAAGACAAGTTCAGAGAAAAAAGAGTGAAAAGAAACAAATGAAGCCTTCAAGAAATATGGGACTATGTGAAAAGATCAAATTTGTCTTTGATCAGTGTACCTAAAAGTGACGGGGAGAATGAAACCAAGTTGGAAAACACTCTTCAGGATATTATCTAGGAGAATTTTCTCAACCTAGCAAGACAGGCCAACATTCAAATTCAGGAAGTAGAGAACATCGCAAAGATACTCATGGAGAAGAGCTACCCAGAGACACATAATCGTCAGATTCACCAGGGATGAAATGAAGAAAAAAAATGCTGAGGACAGCCAGAGAGAAAGGTCAGGTTACCCACAAAGGAAAGTCCATCAGACTCATGGCATATCTCTCAGCAGAAACCCTGCAAGCCACAAGAAAGTGATGGGGCCAATTTTCAACACCCTTAAAGAAAATAATTTTCAACCCAGAATTTCATGTTCAGCCAAACTAAGCTTCATAAGTGAAGGAGAAATAAAATCTTTTATGGACAAGCAACTGCTGAGAGATTTTGTCACCACCAGGCCTGCCTTACAAGAGCTCCTGATAGAAGCACTAAACATGGAAAGGAACAACAAGTACCAGCCACTGCAGAAACGTACCAAATTGTAAAGACCATGGAAACAATGATGAAACTGCATCAACTAATGGGCAAAACAACCAGCTAGCATTAAAATGGAAGGATCAAATTGACACATAACAATATTAACCTTAAATGTAAATGGGCTAAATGCCTCAATTAAACAACACAGACTGGCAAATTGGATAAAGAGTAGTGAAGATCCATCAGTGTGCTGAATTCAGGAGACACATCTCACGTGCAAAGACACACATAGACTCAAAATAAAGGGATGCTGGAATATTTATCAAGCAAATGGAAACCAAAAAAAGCAGAGATTGCAATCCTAGTCTCTGATAAAACAGACTTTAAACGAACAAAGATCAAAAGAGACATAGAAGGTTATTACATAATGGTAAAAGGATCAATGCAACAAGAAGAGCTAACTATCCTAAATTTATATGCACACAATATAGGAGCACCCAGATACATAAAGCAGGTTCTTAAAGACCTGCAAAGAGACTTACGCTCCCACACAATAATAGTGAGATACTTTAATACCCCACAGTCAATATTAGACAGATCAATGAGACAGAAAATTAACAAGAATATCCAGGACTTAAACTCGGATCTGGACCAAACGGACCTAGTAGACAACTACAGAACTCTCTACCTCAAACACACAGAATATACAGTCTTCTCAGCACCACAACACACTTACTCAAAAATTGACCACATAATTGGAAGTAAAACACTCCTCAGCAAATGCAAAAGAATGGAAATCATAACAAACAGCCTCTCAGACCACACTGCAATCAAATTAGAACTCAGTATTAAAACACTCACTCAAAACTACACAACTACATGAAAACTGAACAACCTCCTCCTGAATGAATGTTAGATAAATAATGAAATGAAGGCAGAAATAAAGATGCTATTTGAAACCAATGAGAACAAAGACACAATATACCAGAACCTCTGGGACACATTTAAGCAGTGTTTAGAGGGAAATTTATAGTACTAAATGTCCACAAGAGACACAAGAAAATATCTAGAATCAACACCCTAATGTCACTAATAGTGACATTAATTAAAAGTTCTTTTAATAAAAGAACTAGAGAAGCTAGATCAAACAAATACAAAATCTAGCAGAAGACAAGAAAAAACTAGGATCAGAGTAGAACTGAAGGAGATAGAGACACAAAAAAGAAAACCTTTCAAAAAAATGAATGAATTCAGGAGCCATTTTTTTTGAAAAGATCAACAAAGTAGATAGAACACTAGATAGACTAAAAAGAAGAATAAAGAAGAATCAAATAGATACAATAAAAAATGATAAAGGCAATATCACCACCAATCCCATAGAAATGCAAACAACCATCAGTTAATACTATAATCACCTCTATGCAAATAAGTCAGAAAATCTGTAATAAATGAATAAATTCCTGGACACTTACACCCTCCCAAGACTAAACCAGGAAGAAGTTGAACCCTCAATAGACCAATAACAAGGTCTGAAATTGAGGCTGCAATTAATAGCCTACCCACCAAAAGTTCAGAGCCAGATGGGGTCACAGCCAATTTCTACCAGAGGTACAAAGACGAGCTCGTATCATTCCCTCTGAAACTATTCCAAACAATACAAAAAGAGAGAATCCTCCCTAACTCATGTTATGAGACCAACATCATTCTGATGCCAAAACCTGGTAGAGACACAACTAAAAAAGAAAATTTCAGGCCAGTATCCATGAACACTGGTGCAAAAATTCTCAAGAAAATACTGGCAAACCTAATCCAACAGCACATCAAGAAGCCTATCCATGACCACCAAGTCGGCTTTATCTATGAGATGCAAGGGTGGTTCAACATACACAAAATAATAAACGTAATCCCTCACATAAGCAGAACCAATAAACACACACGCATACGATTATCTCAATAAATGCAGAAAAGGCTTTCTACAAAACTCAAAAGCCCTTTATGCTAAAAACTCTCAATAAACTAGGTGCTGATGGAACATAACTCAAAATAATTAGAGCTGTTTTTGACAAACCCACAGCCAATATCATACTGAATGGGCAAACCCTGAAAACATTCCCTTTGAAAACTAGTGCAAGACAAGGGTGCCCTCTCTCATCACTCCTATTCAACATAGTATTAGAATTTCTGGCCAGGGTAATCAGGCAAGAGAAGAGGAAGTCAAGTTGTCTCTATTTGCAGACGACATGATTGTACATTTAGAAGACACTATTGTCTCAGACCAAAATCTCCATAAGCCGATAGGCAACTTCAGCAAAGTCTCAGGATACTAAAATCAATGTTTAAAAATCACAAGCATTCCTATACACCAGTAACAGACAAACAGTGAGCCAAATCATGAGTTAACTCCCATTCGCAATTGCTATAAAGAGAATTAAAAACCTAGAAATACCACTAACACGGGATGTGAAGGATCTCTTAAAGGAGAACTACAAACCACTGCTCAAGGAAATAAGAGAAGGCACAAACAGATGGAAAAACATTTCATGCTCATGGTTAGGAAGAATCAATATTCTGAAAATGGCCATACTGCCCAAAGTAATCTATAGATTCAAAGCTATCCCCATGAACCATTGACTTTCTTCACAGAATTGGAAAAAACACCTTAAATTTTATATGGAACCTAAAAAGAGCCCACATAGACAAGACAATCCTAAGCAAAAGAACAAAGCTGGAGGCATCACTCTACCTGACTTTATACTATACTACAAAGCTACAGTAATCAAAGCAGCATGGTACTGGTACCAAAACAGAGATATAGACCAATGGAACAGAATAGAAGCCTCATAAGTAACCCCACACATCTACAACCATCTGATCTTTGACACATCTGACAGAAACAAGCAATGGGAAAAGGATTTCTGATTTAATAAATGTTGTTGGGAAAACTGGCTAGCCATATCCAGAAAGCTGAAAGTAGAGCCCTTCCTTACATCTTATACAGAAATTAACTCCAGATGGATTAAAGATTTAAACAGGAGACCCAACACCACAAAAACCCCAGAAGAAAACCTAGGCAATACCATTCAGGACATAGGCATGTGCAAGTACTTCATGACTGAAACACCAAAAGCAATGGCAACCAAAGTCAAAATAGACAAATGAGATCTAACTAAACTTAAGAGCTTCTGCATAGGAAAAGAAGCTATCATTAGAGTGAACCAGCAACCAACAGAAGGGGAAAAAATTTTTGCGATCTACCCATGTGACAAAGGGTTAATATCAACAATGTACAAAGAACTTAAATTTACAAGAAAAAAAGAACTCCATAAAAAAGTGGTTGAAGGTTATGAACCGACACTTCTGAAAAGAAGACATTTATGCCACCAACAAACATGAAAAAAAGTCAATCATCACTGGTCATTAGAAAAATGCAAATCGAAACTACATTGAGAAACCATCTCATACCATTTAGAATGTTTATCGTCAAAGAATCAGGAGACAGATGCTGTAGAGGATGTGGAGAAATTGGCATGCTTTACACTGTTGGTGGGAGTGTAGATTAGTTCAACCATTGTGGAAGGCAGTGTGGTGATTCCTCAAAGATATAGAACTAGAAACACCATTGGACCCAGCAATCCCATAACTGGGTATATACGCAAAGGATTATAAAACATTCAATTATAGACACATGCACGTGTATGTTTATTGTGGCACTGTTCATAATAACAAAGGCTTGGAACCAATTCAAATGCCCATCAATGATAGACTGGTTAAATAAAATGTGTCATATCTACACCATGGAATACTATGCAGCCATGGGATGAGTCCATGTTCTTTTCAGGGACATGGCTGAAGCTGGAAATCATCATTCTCAGCAAACTAACCCAAGAACAGAAAACGCCACATATTTTCACTTATAAGTGGGAGTTGAACAATGAGAACACAAGGACACATGGAGGGGAACATCACACACTGGGGCCTGTCAGGGAGTGGGGGGCTAGGGGAGGGATAGCATTAAGAGAAATACCTAAGGTAGATAGTGTGTTGATGGGTGCAGCAAACCACCATGGCACTTGTATATCTATGTAACAAACCTGCACGTTCTGCAAATGTACCCCAGAACATAAAAGTATGATAATAAAGAACAGAAAAAAGTCACAACAATGACTACATAACTAATCCAGAGGAAGCAAAATAGTTATCAGTAAGATACCTTATAAAATGTAATGAACTGCCACTTTTCAGGTGCAGTCTGGTTCATCTCAATAGCGAGTCTGAGAAAGGATGCTAATGGTTAAGCATAATGAGGTACTTTGATATGTTTGTTGAAACTAGCTATGGTTTACCTACCCTGTTCCTTGAAGTTTATGTGGGAATCTGGATTAATGAACATATACAGAGATTTATAGTTCAAAGAAGCTAAGTAAGGAAAGAAGCAAAGCATACCAGTAGCTGTTAGCCAGAGTATGTGGGAGTAGTTTCCAAAGACATGTAGAGAGATTCTGTCCTATTCCAGTTTATGGCCAGTGCTTTTTAAATGTCCTGATGAGTATATAAATCACATCCTTTATACCATCATAGTGTTAGACATAGTGAACACCAAGTTTCTCTTCAAAGAATTAGTATGTCAGTATGTTCAGTTCTTTGTCCTCCATTTTAAAGTTTAAATTCCTTGTAGTTTCACTAAACAACATTTTCCGCCATTTCTAATCAGTACCTCACATCTCTTCCCTGGTATCCTGCTCTGTCCTGACTCATCCTGGTCACCTGCCCTGGACGCCTGTTCTTGTTACCTGCTCCAGTCACCTGCTTTGACTCAGGTCATCCATGGCTACCTGCTCTAACCTGCCCATTATCATCCTTCCCAAAAAGCTACCCACTCCACCACTCCAGCTCATACCCCTGCACTCTTTAAATCAGCCAACTGGGATTAATCTAGACTGTACGGTCTATCCCTAGCCTATAGGGAAACAACACAGCTGTAGGGATAACCTCCATCAGGAATAAATACCCTTTTCCTTCCCTTGTCCAGGTGTCCACTCACCATTGTTTCATCTGTAAGCCAGACCCTTCTATAGAAGTAAATTGTCATGCTAAGGGAACTTGTGTTTGAGTACTTCTTCTTTTGTGGCACCAAAAATTTAAATATAACAATCTTGGTGGCCCATACGGGGACCCCATTCCCATCCAGAAGTGGTCTCTGGTTCTCTCTCATAAGGAGGAGCCCTACTCCTGCCTCATTGAGGTGGCCTCATGAGTGGGACATGAGGACCAACCCGGTGTGAGGGATAAGCTTGTACTCTCAGTAACGTGGAAGGAAACTGGCTGATGACCTAAGGTAAAGAATCTTCGGGACGATCCAAGATGGCCGTTTAGGAACAGCTCAGGATTGCAGCTCCCAGTGAAAGCGCAGAGGGTGAGTGGACGCCATGTTTTTATTGCCCACAGACTAGGAAATTCCCGGGCTGAGGAGATCCACGGTCGCCACCGCGGCTGTTTCGGCCAGCACGGCTGTGCCAGCCAGCACCGCTGCTTTGCCCCGCGCGGCTGCTTTGTCGGTGCCCTGGAGCAGCGGTTCTCCGTACAAAATACACCAGTCAGGGTGTCCTTTTGGCTGGTGACTGGAGCCACGGGAAGTCGCCCAATCGCCGGTTCAAAAAGGGGACTGAGCAGAGAACCAGGACAGTAGATTCCAGGGCAAAAAAAAAAAAAAAAAAAAGCTCCACAAACCTCAGTGCCGCTGTTTAAGCCAGGGCAGTGAGTGGCCGCAGGGGAAAACAAACAGACCCCCGCGCCTCTTCAACAGGCGACTAGAACACCAACTTAAAAAAGGCTCTGAGGCAGGGAGCCAGGCGATCAGGCTCGGCTGGCCCCACCCCCACAAAAGAACAGCAACCAGAAACTCTGGATTGAGAGTTTCACAGCAAGCACAGCTGAACCCAGGACCGTCCAGCTCTGTGGGGGAGGGGTGTCTGCCATTACTGAGGCAGCCCGCCGTTGCCAAGGCAACCCGCCATTGCTGAGGCAGCCCGCCGTTGCCAAGGCAACCAGCCACAGCAAAGAGACTCCACCTCAAGAGAGGCGGGCCACCATCACCAAAGCAGTGCTAACTACACCCATATAAACAGGACTGCAGGGAAGTTCACTCGTCAGCAGGGCGGAGCCCACAGCAGCTCAGCAAAGCTGCTATAGGCCGACAGAGACTAGGCTGCCTCCTTGCTGGGCTGGGCAGGTCTGAAGGAAAAAAAAAAAAAAAAAAAAGAAGGCGGCAGCATAACGGAAACTCATAAATAAAGCCCTAAATCCCTGGGACAGAGCACCTGGGAACAAAAAGCAGTCTATGAGTTCTGCTGCAGCAGACCTAAAAGTACCTGCCCAGCAGCTCCGAATGACCAACAACAGAGCTCGCAGCTCACCATTTGAGCTCCTATAAAGAAGAGACCGTCTCCTCAAGCAGCTCCCTGACCCCTATATATCCAAAAAGACACCTCATAAAAGAGAGATCAGATTGACACCAGGCGGGTATCCGTCTGGGACAAAGATAGCAGAAGAAGAAAACTGGTAACAACCCTTGCTGTTCAGCAGCTGCTGCAGGTGAACCCCAGGCAAGCAGGACCTGGAGTGAACCTCAGCAGACCTACAGCAGAGGGGCCAGACTGTCAGAAGGAAAACCAAGAAACAGAAATAACCTCATCATCAACAAACAGAACGTCAATCTGAAAGATTTGAGACCCATTCTGAAAGCCAGCAACTACAAAGTCGACGGGTGGATAAATCCTTAAAGATGGGAAGAAACCAGCGCAAAAAGGATGAAAACACCCGAAACCAGAACACTTCTCCTCCTACAAGGGATCACAACTCCTCACCAGCAAGGGAACAAGGTTGGAGGGAGAACGAGTGTGATGAAATGACAGAATCAGACTTCAGAAGGTGGATAGTAAGAAACTTCTGTGAACTTAAAGAACATGTTCTAACCAAATGAAAAGAAACTAAGAACCTTGAAAAAATATTTGACGAAATGCTAACGAGAATGGACAAAATAGAAAGGAATATAAGTGAATTGATGGAGCTGAAAAACGCAACACGAGAACTTCGTGAAGCATGCACAAGTATCAACAGCCGAATGGACCAAGCAGAAGAAAGGATATCAGAGGCCGAAGATCAACTCAATGAAATAAAACGGGAAGGCAAGACAGGAGAAAAAAGGGAAAAAAGGAATGAACAAATCTCCAAGAAATGTGGGACTATGTGAAAAGACCTAATCTACGTCTGATAGGCGTACCTGAATGCGACGAAGAGAATGAATCCAAACTGGAAAATACTCTTCAGGATATTATTCAGGAAAACTTTCCCAAGCTAGCAAGGCAGGCAAACATTCAAGTCCAGGAAATACAGAGAACACCACAAAGATATTCGTCAAGAAGAGCAACCCCAAGGCACATAATCGTCAGATTCACCAGGGTCGAAATGAAGGAGAAAATACTAAGGGCAGCCAGAGAGGAAGGTCGGATTACCCACAAAGGGAAGCCCATCAGACTCACAGCAGATCTCTCAGCAGAAACCCGACAAGCCAGAAGAGAGTGGGGGCCAATATTCAACATCCTTAAAGAAAAGAACTTTCAACCCAGAATCTCCTATCCAGCCAAACTAAGCTTCATAAGTGAAGGAAAAATAAAATCCTTTGGGAACATGCAAGTACTCAGAGATTTCGTCACCACCAGGCCAGCTCTACAAGAGCTCCTGAAAGAGGCTCTACACATATAAAGGAATAACAAGTACCAGCTCAACTAAAGGGCAAAACACACAGCTAGCACCAAAATGGCAGTATCAAATTCACACATAACAATATTAACCCTAAATGTAAATGGACTAAATGCCCCAGTCAAAAGACACAGACTGGCAAATTGGATAAAAAGACAAAACCCATTGGTGTGCTGCATCCAGGAAACCCATCTCACATGCAAGGATACACAAAGGCTCAAAATAAAGGGATGGAGCAAGATTTACCAAGCAAATGGAGAGCAAAAAAAAGCAGGAATTGCAATTCTCATCTCTGATAAATCAGACTTTAAAGCAACAAAGATCATAAGAGACAAAGAGGGACATTACATAATGGTAAAAGGATCAATGTAACAAGAAGAGCTAACGACCCTAAATATATATGCACCAAATACAGGAGCACCCAGATACATAAGGCAAGTTCTTAATGACTTACAAAGAGACTTAGACTCCCACACAATAATAGTGGGAGACTTTAACACCCCATTGTCAACATTAGACAGATCAACCAGACAGAAAATTAACAAGGATATCCAAGACTTGAACTCAGCCCTGGACCAAGCAAACCTAATAGACATTTACAGAACTCTCCACCCCAAATCCACAGAATATACATTCCTCTCAGCACCACATCACACCTACTCTAAAATTGACCACATAATTGGGAGTAAATCACTCCTCAGCAAATGAAAAAGAACGGAAATCATAACAAAAAGTCTCTCAGACCACAGTGTAATCAAGTTAGAACTCAGAATTCAAAAACTAACCCAGAACCACACAGCTTCATGGAAACTGAACAACTTGCTCTTGAATGTTGACTGGATAAACAATGAAATGAAGACAGAAATAAAGATGTTCTTCAAAACCAATGAGAATGAAGACACAACATACCAGAATCTCTGGGACACATTTAAAGCAGTCTCTAGAGGAAAATACATAGCAATAAGTGCCCACATGAGAAGCAAGGAGAGATCAAAAATTGACAACCTATCGTCAAAACTGAAAGAGTTAGAGGAGCAAGATCAAAAAAACACTAAGTCTAGCAGAAGACAAGAAATAGCTAAGATCAGAGCAGAACTGAAGGAGATAGAGACACAAAAAACCCTTCAAAAAATCAATAAATCCAGGAGCTGGTTTTTTGAAAAGATCAACAAAATAGACAGACCACTAGCCAGATTAATAAAAAAGAAAAGAGAGAATAACCAAATTGATGCAATAAAAAACGATAAAGGGGATATCACCACAGATTCCACAGAAATTCAAACCATCATCAGAGATTATTACAAACAACTCTATGCACACAAACTAATAAACCTGGAAGAAATGGATAAATTCCTGGACACTTGCCTCCTCCCAAGCCTAAACCAGGGAGAAGCCGAAACCCTGAACAGACCCATAACAAGGTCTGAAGTTGAGGCAGCAATTAAGAGCTTACCACCCAAAAAAAGCCCAGGTCCAGATGGGTTCACAGCTTAATTCTACCAGACATACAAAGAGGAGCTGCTACCATTTCTTCTGAAACTATTCTAAACAATACAAAAAGAGGGCATTCTTCCTAAATCATTTTATGAGACCACCATCATCCTGATTCCAAAACCCGGCAGAGACTCAACAAGAAAAGAAAACTTCAGGCCAATATCCATGATGAACATAGATGCAAAAATCTTCAATAAAATACTGACAAGCCGATTGCAACAGCACATCAAAAAGCTTATCCACCATGATCAAGTAGGCTTCATCCCGGGGATGCAAGGCTGGTTCAACATACGCAAGTCTATAAACGTAATTCACCACATAAACAGAACCAAAGACAGAAACCACATGATTATCTCAATAGATGCAGAGAAGGCCTTTGACAAAATTCAACAGCCCATTATGCTAAAAACCCTCAATAAGCTAGGTATCGATGGAACATATCTCAATATAATAAAAGCTATTTATGACAAACCAACAGCCAATATCATACTGAATGGGCAAAAACTGTAAGCATTCCCCTTGAAATGTGGCACCAGACAAGGATGCCCTCTTTCACCACTGCTATTCAATATAGTATTAAAAGTTCTAGCCAGAGCAATCAGGCAAGAAAAAGAAATAAAGGGCATTCAAATAGGAAAGGAGGAAGTCAAATTGTCTCTATTTGCAGACGACATGATTGTATATGTAGAAGACCCCATCGTCTCAGCCCAAAACCTCCTGAAACTGATAAGCAAGTTCAGCAAAGTCTCAGGATACAAAATCAATGTGCAAAAATCACACTCATTCCTATACACCAGTAACAGACTTAAAGAGCCAAATCAAGAACAAACTTCCATTCACAATTGCCACAAAGAGAATAAAATACCTAGGAATACAACTAACAAGGAATGTAAAGGACCTCTTCAAGGAGAACTACAAGCCACTGCTCAACGAAATAAGAGAGGACACAAACAGATGGAGAAACATTCCATGTTCATGGTTAGGAAGAATCAATATCGTGAAAATGGCCATACTGCCCAAAGTAATTTACAGATTGAATGCTATCCCCCTCAAGCTACCAATGACCTTCTTTGCAGAACTGGAAAAAACCACCTTAAACTTCATATGGAACCAAAAGAGAGCCCGCATAGCCAAGTCAATTCTAAGCAAAAAGAAAAAAGCGGGGGGCATCACACTCCCGGACTTCAAACTATACTACAAGGCTACAGTAATCAAAACAGCATGGTACTGGTACCAAAACAGAGATATAGACCAATGGAACAGAACAGAGGTCTCGGAGGCAACACAACATATCTACAACCATCTGATCTTTGACAAACCAGACAAAAACAAGCAATGGGGAAAGGATTCCCTGTTCAATAAATGGTGTTGGGAAAGCTGGCTAGCCATGTGCAGAAAGAAGAAACTGGACCCCTTCCTGACACCTTATACTAAAATTAACTCCAGATGGATTAAAGACTTAAACATAAGACCTAATACCATAAAAACCCTAGAAGAAAATCTAGGCAAAACCATTCAGGACGTAGGTGTAGGCAAGGACTTCATGACCAAAACACCAAAAGCATTAACAACAAAAGCCAAAATAGACAAATGGGACCTAATCAAACTCCACAGCTTCTGCACAGCAAAAGAAACAATCATTAGAGTGAACTGGCAACCAACAGATTGGGAAAAAATTTTTGCAGTTTACCCATCTGACAAAGGGCTGATATCCAGAATTTACAATGAACTAAAACAGGTTTACAAGAAAAAAACTAACAAGCCCATTCAAAAGTGGGCAAAGGATATGAACAGACACTTTACAAAAGAAGACATACGTGAGGCCAACAAATATGTGAAAAAATGCTCATCATCACTGGTCATCAGAGAAATGCAAATCAAAACTACATTGAGATACCATCTCACGCCAGTTAGAATGGCAATCATTAAAAAATCTGGAGACAACAGATGCTGGAGAGGATGTGGAGAAATAGGAACACTTTTACACTGTTGGTGGGAGTGTAAATTAGTTCAACCATTGTGGAAGACAGTGTGGCGATTCCTCAAGGACCTAGAAATAGAAATCCCATTTGACCCAGCAATCCCATTACTGGGTATATATCCAAAGGATTACAAATCGTTCTACTATAAGGACACGTGCACACGAATGTTCATTGCAGCACTGTTTACAATAGCAAAGACCTGGAACCAACCCAAATGCCCATCGACGATAGACTGGATAGGGAAAATGTGGCACATATACACCATGGAATATTATGCAGCCATCAAAAATGATGAGTTTGTGTCCTTTGTAGGGACATGGATGAACCTGGAAACCATCATTCTCAGCAAACTGACAGAGGAGCAGAAGATCAAACACCGCATGTTCTCACTCATAGGCGGGTGTTGAACAATGAGAACACATGGACACAGGGAGGGGAGCACTCCACCCTGGCGTCAGTTGGGGGGAAATAGGGGAGGGACGGTGGGGGATGGGAAGCTGGGGAGAGATAGCAAGGGGAGAAATGCCAGATGTAGGTGATGGGGAGGAAGGCAGCAAATCACACTGCCACGTGTGTTCCTATGCAACAATTTTGCATGTTCTTCACATGTACCCCAAAACCTAAATTGCAATAAAATAAATAAATGGAAAAAAAAAAAAGAATCTTCACATACCATGGTGACCACGCAAATCTATGCACAGACTAAGGAAAGAAATGCCCAGGAGCTGGCAAAGTATTTCCTTGGTGGTTGGGAGAGACCAAGGTAAGTGAAGCTGTGGAGGCAGGGGTGTTGATTCCTTGGTTGAGACATACCAAGGCAAGAGAAGCTGTGGAGGGGGGCTGGTGCAGGGAAGTATTCATTGGTTGCAATGTCTGTGGGGTTAAAATAAAACAAAAACAAGAACAAAAAAGACAAAAACAAAACAAAAACAACAGGCGACACATTTTCAGTAAGGGAAATTGAACATCATCCCCCAAAACGAGACATTTCCTTTAAGGGAAATTGAGTCTTACCCCCAAAATGGGAAATATCTCAAGTAGGGTAAAGGTGAAAGAATAAAACTAGCAACAATAATATTAACCCTAATAATCCCCTAGGCCTAGTGTTAAAATATTAGAAGAATAATAAAGGGATTAAAACCAAGAAAAGGCAACTGGTGTCCCAGACCCTTCCCTATCCTTGTTATCCCCTTCCTTATAACCCTTCCTCTTGGGTATCTTCCCAAGATCTCACTCACTACCAGACTGAGTACCCTTCCCTACAAGGATTTCAATGCGAGATAGACCAATTAAAAAAAATATTCAGAACTTCCCTTTCCCCTCTTCTTGGGGAAAGAAAGAGGTATGATCTGTAGTGCTGCTATGGGAGCCTAGGAAGGTGAACACCCCCCCGCCCCAGTCAAAATGTTCCTACAGTGGATCAAAAACGTTCTGCTGAAGACCCCGGGCGGGACAATAGCAATGCAGCCCACTGAGAAAACATGTATGAAAATATGCTTGTCTAGATCTTGAGGATCCTCTTGGGCAGGAGGATCCTCAAGATCCTTAAAATTTCATTTTGTCACTAACAATTGGTCAAATATTAACAGGAAATGACAACATATATAAATAAATAGAAGAAGTTCTAGAAGAGAAACACTGACAGAAGGAAGAGAGGAAGTCAAGAGAGAGAGAGGAAAAGAAAAGAGAGAGAGACAAAGAGTCAAAGAGAGAGAGAGAAAAAGGGAGAGCTAAAAGTAGTAAAGAGAAAGAAATATGCCCTATTCCTTTAAAAGCCAGAGTAAATTTAAAAGTTATAATTGATAATTGAAGATCTCCATGATGGGCTTTTTAAACTCTGTTGTTCCCAATCCTTATACTGTTACAATAACCAGTAGTTTACAGTAACAGGTTTATAAGATGCCTTCTGGGCTTGTCCATTGGCAGAGAACAGCCGAGACCTATTTGCCTTTGAGTGAGAAGACCCTCACTCTGGTAGAAAATAGCAATACCTATGGACAGTCTTACCCCAAGGGTTTACGAAGTATCTGTCTATGGATAGACTCTAATACCCTAAAAATAAAGCACTTATACAAAAAGCTCACACAAGACAGGCTAAACTCCCTCATTTGGCAATTACCAGAAATCTAACTGGATTTTGTCAGTGTAAACAAGAGTGTAGCCTTAGAAATACTTGCTCAAAGACATAGTGGCCACTGACAACCAGTAGCCTTTCTATCAAAAGTCCTTAACCCAGTAACCCCCGGGTGGCCCAAATACATTATGGTATGCCAATTGTTTGCTAAAAGTTAGCAGTGTAATACAAATTATCCTAATTTCTAATCTTGTGGCCTTAGGCAGTCTGGTCCACAGACATGAAAGAAGTTTGCTTTGGAAAAGAAAGGTTATCATTTTTGACAAAAAAAGGAAAATTTATGTAAAAAGAATCTTATATGATAAATTCTTGTCTTAAAGAAAATAAATGCTTTAAAAAATGGATGCTTACAGGTCAGAAAGTTAAAGATTGTCTCTGAAAGTCGTTAAAAATGTTATAAAAGGGAATTTATGAAAGAAATGTGTATAATGTTAAAAGTGAGAAAGTTGAAGATTGCAAACGTCATTAAAAATATTATAAAAAGGAATTTATGCAAGAAATGTATATAATGTCTACAATAAGTCAGAAAGTTGAAGATTGTGAAAGTCGTGAAAAATGTTATAAAAAGAAATTTATGCAGGAAATATTGTATAATTTAAAATAATTAGACCTCTTGAATGTAAAACTATTGAAGAAACAATTTATGTGCAAGGTATACAAGGAAAGTAAAATATACCTTTGGTAAAAGGATTATAAGGAGGCATTAGAATGTGTATTTCTACCTACATTTAAAAAAGTAAAAAAAAATTGTTTTAAAGGTTTAAGCAAGTTTTAAAATGTTAATTATACAGGAAATTCTGTGTGTAAACATATTGGTCAATGCCAAGAGGGTGTCATCAAGTGTTTTTTCTGTGAACTGGACATTAAAATAAAAGCACAACTTTTTTTTTCTTTCTTTTTTTTTTTTTTTTCATAAAGCACTAACCTGCTGTTTAACAAAATTATACAGGGTAAAAAAGAGTCTATAAAAATCTTGCCTTGTGGTCAGACATTAACTTGGGTGAATTTCTACAAGGTTTTATTAAAATTGAGTTTAAGATTAATATCACACTAAAATAAAGGTGAAGTTTAGCTTATCTTTTATAAAATCATACAGGAAGCACTGTCAAATATAAAATAGTGTCTGGCTTTCTTTGGTCTATAAACTAATAAGAATAGGCGCTAAAGAGAATTCAGAAGGAAAATAGATATTGGAAGACCAGTGAGAAATGTTATCCAACCCCCTTATGAGGAGAATCTGGTTTCAGCTGCATCAAGAAGGCCTCTAGTGGCCACAAGCCATGTGTAATGCAGCCCTCAGAGTTTATTGGTGCATAGAAATTTATATCCTGGACAAATAGGTTACAGACAGCCTGGCCAACATGGTGAAACCCCGTCTCTACTGAAAAATACAAAAATTAGCTGGGTGTGGTGGCACGCAGTTGTAGTCCCAGCTACTTGGGAGGCTGAGGCAGGAGAATCGCTTGAACCTGGGAGACAGAGGCTGCAGTGAGCCAAGATCACATCATGCACTCCAGCTTGGGGACAGAGCAAGACTCCATCTCAGAAAAAAGAAAAAAAAAAAAAAAAAAAAAAAAAAAAAACCAACTAATAAACTAAAACAAATTGCCCCTTGGAGTAAGGAATCCAGGCTTAAGGCCATTCCAAAATATCCGAATTAATTACACAAACATACCTCCAATTGGTCGTCTAAAGTATTTATTGATTCAGATGCTAGGACTAATTTTACTGCACATGTCATTGGAAAATTAACCCACGTACTGGATATAATATGGAAATATCATACTCCGTGGCACCCACCTTCATTAGGGAAAGTAGGAAGGCCTATTACCCTGTTAAGAGTCTGAAGTGTTCCCCCAAAAGACATTCTACTACTGATCTCCCTACATTTGAAACAAAAAAAATCAGCTTCTCAAAAACTATATACTTGATTTATCTTCCACTTTCCCTTCCCTTGGAACTAAAGGTCTTTTAGCACAGGTGCCACTGCCGGAGTTTCTGGCACACCAGCATCAGCCTGGGGACCACGTCCTTGTCAAAGGTTGGAGAGAAGGCAAAGCTCGAGCCAGCCTAGGAAGGACCTTCCCTGTTGTTCCTAACTACTGAGACCACAGTCCAAACAGCAGAAAAAGGATGGAGTCATCATACCCAAGTCAAAAAGGCACCACCCTCCGCCAGAATCGTGGACCATAGTCCCAGGGGAAAACCTTACCAAACTAAAGCTAAAAAAGTTTAACTCTCTTTCATTCATTCTATTACTCTTTCTTCTCTCCTGGCGCTATTGCTGACCATCTAGTTATTAATGTAACAAAGTCAATTTCACCTCAAGGTATTACATTTGATTCTTGCCTTCTTATACCCTGTGGTGGCTTGCCAAGTCAAAGACAGCTCTCCACTTAAAAAAAAAAATACCTTTGTTCTCCCTGGCTCTCCTCAGACTGAACATTAGTGAATTGGGACCATTTAGTCTGGGAAGTTGTCGATGAAGACCCCAATATCAACTGGGAGTCTTCCCCCTTTATACAGAGCTTTTATGCTGTAGTTGGTCCAACGTTCTGTGGACCACTAAAGAGCAAGGATGGACCACCAAAACTAGCACTTGCAGTTTCTTAAAACTATATATTAATTATACTAAAAGAGTTACCCTTCCCCATTGTCAGACAGATTACAATCTCTGCTCCCCAGAGTTCTTCCCCTTCATTAAGCCGTTTCTATGGTATTGGAGCAGAAGACTCGGAGACAACCCCATAGGGTCTTTTGAAATGCACTTCATTGCTTACTCACCTCCTGCACACCCTTCTCCTTCTCCTAAATTCTCCACTAACCAAACCTTCTTTTCTTATCCACACAATGATAAAACCAACGTAGTTGCAGAGGTTAAAGATTTAAAACAAACTGTAGCAATTAAAACAGGGTATCAGGATGAAAATGCTTCGTTGGAATGAATTAGATATTCTGTTTGTATGCTAAACAAAATCAGCTGTTACACTTGTGCGACAAGCAGGCTAGAGACCCAGATTATTCCCTTTCCACTTGGATGGTTCTCTCATGGGCAGAGCATGAGCTGCATGGTAGCTCTCTTCCAGAACCCCACAGCCTGGAGTGTTGAGTCATGAGAGACTCTTTCACTGCTGTTGTCTAAAGTTAAAAGCCCTGTGGGTCAGCCCTCGAGGGCCATCTGGTCTCCAGCCTCTGATGTTAGCTTCACCTCATGCCTTTCAGCACAGGTGGAAAAGTTGGCATTCCTTGAAGACTTAAAGGGTGCAGTGAAACCAAGCCCTTTCAAGAGCTTACTAATCAGTCTGCCCTTGTTTATCCCCAAGCAGATGGACGATGATATTGCAGGGAACTATTACTGAGTACTCTGCCAAGTAATTAGAGCAACACTTGTGCTGTAGTCCAATTAGCCATCCCTTTCACCCTAGCATCACATCAACAAGCAGAAAGAAAGAAAGAAGAGAGAGAGGGAGGGAGGGAGGAAGAAAGGAAGAAAGAAAGAAAGGAAGAAAGAAAGAAAGAAAGAAAGATAGTAAAAAAAAAAAAAAATATTTTTAACCCCCATGTTTATATAAGCACTATTGGAGTTATCCAATAAATTTGAGGCCCGAGATCAAATAGTTACAGGATTTAAGTCAATATTTTTGGAGGTGACAATAAAAATGTAAATTAAATAAATCACATCTATTATGACAAGCAGCAGTTTATTAATTACACCAGGGATACTGTCAAAGGGATAGAACAACTAAGCCAAGACATCTTAAGGAAGTTTTAAGAGAAAATTTTAAAAACAGTAAAAATTCAAGATGGGGGATTGTTAGACATAGTGAACTTCAAGTTTCTCATCAAAGAATTAGTACATCAGTATGTTCAGTTCTTCGTCCTCCATTTTAAAGTTTAAATTCCTTGTAGTTTCAGTAAACAGCTTTTTCCACCAGTTCTAATCAGTAGTTTACACCTGTTCCCCTGGTCACCTGCTCTGTCCTGACTCATCCCGGTCACTTGCCCCAGTCATCTGCTCCGGTCACCTGCTTTGACCTAGGTCAATCCTGGCTACCTGTTCTAACCTGCCCATAACCATCCTTCCCACCAAACTACCCACCCCGCCACTCTGGCTCGTACCCTTGCTCTCTTTAAAATAGCCAATTGGGATTAGTCTAGACTGTGTGATCTATCCCTACACAATAGGGAAAAAACACAGCAGTAGGGAAGACTTCCATTAGGAATAAGTACCCCTTTCCCTCCCTTGTCCAGGTGTACACTCTCCATTGTTCCATCTGTGAGCTGCACCCTTTTATGGAAGTAAACTTTCTTGCTGAGGAAATTTATATTTGAGTGCTACTTCTTTTGTGGCACCCAAAATTTTACATATAACAATAGTCTAGCAACAAAACTTGGCATAGAAATCTTCTTGGGCTTAAAATACCACTCACAACTGCTTTGCTGAGTAGCAAAAAAACGTTTTTATCTCACATTTGAAACATAATTTTGAAGAATTACTAAAATTAATGCTTTTAAATTACTTATTCCAGTTTTCAGAATTTTACAATTATAAAGACTAGCATACTTTAAGTGAAAAGATAGTACACTTATTCTCCAGTGTCAAGCATGAGGAGTCTCATTGTAGTTTGCTAGGAAGAAATCTACAGATGAATTCTAACCAAAGGCAACCTCAATTTTATAAATACTTCCTTTGGAATATTAGACACTAGACCTTCATGCTTCAGTTCTTTGAGTAGAGACTACTTTTTTTCTGGGGCCTAATCAGCTTCTATTTTCTGTTTAACTTGGGGAAATAAACAAAATGTTCTTGCTATGGAAAAAGCTCAAATCAGACACATTGTTCCATCTTTGAATTCCTCCACTGACTCAAAATGGATATGGGATATGGGAACAAAACATATATTTTTTTCCTTTGATCTTTTATTAGGTTCTATTGCACTATATCTCTTTTTCTTATTTTTCTTTAGTATTTTCCCCGTTTTACCTTTAGTCCTAAGCCCCACTATCTTTTCTACATTTATTTGAGCTATGTTGTATTTAATACTTTAAACACAGGCTTGAGAATTCCTCTCTGAATTCTGAATTCTTAAATCCTGTCCAACTTATATTTTGCCACAGGTAAAAAGGAGATATTACAGTCTACTTACTCTCTTTTGTACCCTGCCCTTCCAAAGAATGGTCAGGATCCTCTTGAATAGATCATATGCCTTTGATTTGAAGTTTGTATGCATACCTTATCTGATTATACTTCCCTGACAAATACACCGGGGGGCATATTCAAGATGATATTTGTCCTACATGATAAGGCATGTTATGCATAGTCCAGGCACCCTGATGATACTAAGAATAATAATAAATTTCATGGAATTTTCTAGTCTAAGGAAACCATCATTTGCTTTTGAATAAAAGCTTTCCCTAAGGTTTTCTTGACATATTTATCAAAGACAAAAACACTTTAGGTAAACAGAACCCAACGTCCTTTGCCCCCAGCTTTGGGTAGCAGCAAATCTATGCCTAACCAATAAGGGGAGTTGACAGAATATCTTTCAAAAGGGGACATATATCTGTCAGGAATTACTTTCTGAAGCATTATTTCTCCCCCATGTGGTGAGAAGTTTAACTTTTATTTCTAATTCCTACATTCCCTATTAGAGAAGATAATATAAAAGTTAATGACTTAGGGTTCTTATTTTTTCTTATTAAAAATTCATATTTTAAAATGAAAGGTGTATTATTTCTCAATTTAGAATACATTCAAAACCAAATAGACTATCATATGCCCCCATGGCCATTCCACTCTAAAAGTTTTAATTTTTTTATTTATCCATTTAACAAACATTTACTAAACACTTAGTCCATCTCAGGTAGTTTTCTAGGCTCTGTAGAGGATACACAGGCCAATAATATACAATTCCTGTCTTCAAGAAGCTGCTAATTTAGCAGGAAATACAAATAAGTTCATGACTACTGTTAACATGACATGATTGAATACTAGAGTAAGGACTGGAAAAAGTGTTTGGGAGAATACAGGAGGGAACAATGAAGTATGTCTGCAGTGGTTGGAAATATATCATATATCTTCACAAAAAAACTCACAAAATAGAAAAATTCAGACTTGTCTTTCTAGAAAATTTTTCACAGGAATAAAAATTCTCCCACAGAATTCCACAGGAAGAAAATGTGCATCAAGGTATTTGATGAATTTCATGTATATTGCTTTATTTTTTTAAAAAATCCACTGACTGGTTGAGCACAGAAAATGAAAAAAAAAAAAAACCTAAAAAGGCTAAGTCATTTGAGAGTGAATGATCATCAGCAGATGTAGTTTTCCCATACGTCACCAGAGAATAAAGCCATGAGAAATAAATGCTGCTATTGAAGAAAGATGATTCTAAAGCAGATGTTTCTGAAACTTGTTTATAAAATTCAACAAATTATTTGTCTATAACTTATCTATAAAACAGACAGTTCAACCATTAGGAAATGTGTGATGATCATTATTATAAAAATAACACTGCAGTCGAGCTAGACTTCTTCATAGTTTCGCCTTTAGAGATAAATAACATCCCCTTGCCAATCTCCCTCTTCTAAGAATTCACAACTTTTTAAAAGGGAGACATACATATCCAAATAACTATAATAAAATCAGGCTGCATGAAGTGTGGGAAATGGGGTGCCACTGCTAATCCTAGGAGAGTTCTTTTGGTGTGATGAAAGTATTCTAGAATTAAATTGTAATTGTTGTTGTACCACTGTGTGTATACTAAATATCATAGAATTGACAATTTTAAATGGATGAATTGTATAGTATGTAAATTATATCTCAGTAAAAAAATTAGGCTGTAATAAGCACGGTGTTTGTCTTATACATGAAGCAGTGTGGGCATTTATGTAAAGGGATCAATTCTGAATGGGGGTATATGAGACATCTTGAGGGAGGTAAAATTTGAGGGGGGACTTGAAAGACAAAAACTCTGGTAAGCAAATACTAGGAATAAAGTTGGGAAGAAAGGGCATTCCAGGAAAGAAAATGGCATGATGAAAGGCATTGATATAGGAAAATTAATGGCAGTGTTATATAAAGTGTGGTCCATGGACTGATGCTTGTCTGCAAAACATTTGTTATTGGTTGTTGATGACATAAATATAAAAACCGAGAGTAGTCCTTTAGAAACTAAAATTCCAAAGATCCAAGAGAGAAATATTACTCAAAGTAATAGAGTCCAGACATGACATTTCTAGCTTTATGTCCTGGTACAAGTATATTTATTCTTCTTGGTCCCCATTCCTAAGCTGTTAACGTAACAGAACGAAACTGGATTAAGTCAGTTCCATTCAGCTCTAAGATTCTATAGCTCAAAAGCATTAATACAGATATTTTGCCAGAAAGAAGTATTTTTGAATTTCTTCTGAAAAACAAAACAAAAGCATAAACGGGATACATGTGCAGAACACACAGATTTGTTACATAGCTATATGTGTGCCATGGTGGTTTGCTGCACTTACTGATCCATCCTTTAAATTGTCTCTCCTCACCTCACAGCCCCCAGCAGACCCTTGTGTGTGTTGTTTCCTTCTCTGTGTCCACGTGTTCTCATTGTTCAACTCCCACTTATGAGTGAGAACACACAATGTTTGCTTTTCTGTTCCTTTGTTAGTTTGTTGAGGATGAAAGAAAATTTTTATGTTTGGAACCCCAATCACAAAAACTGGTTTCCCAATCAATAAACCAAGCTAAGTAGAATTTCAGTAATAAACCGTAGTAATAGTTCCCACTCAACTCAGAGTAATATTCATGTGTTTAAAAAAAAAAGTTAATTTTTCCGTGATATTCCAAGAATTATAATAATGTTTGCAGAACAGAAATAAAACAAGCATACTTACACATGTTAAGCTGTGAGAAGCTGGACATATTATTTTGCTTCAAATATTTTGGAAATTCTTTGGCAAAGATTTGTTCATTCTTAATGTGAAAGCACTCACCATTGTAGACATAAAGGAAGACCAAGCAATGATCTTGAAATGTTGCAATGAAGTTTCAACAAAGCAACAATTCAACAACAATGCATCAGAAACCATAAACTTCAAAGACTTGTGCAAATGTATAGCCAAAAATTGTTATCAAAATACTCTCCCAGAGAGATAGAATTCGCCACAGAGAAAAACCATTAAAAATTGTAATGGATTTTATCACAAAAATAAAAACCTATGTACATGAATATCATAAATTTAAAAATAAAATGTAAACAAAATTAAAAGGCAAAATACAAAATGGGGAAATATTTTCAACACACATAACAAAGAACTACTATTATTAGCACACAATAAGCTCTTATAAATTACTAAAAGACAAAAAATCCATTACAAAGAAAAATAGACAAAGACATACAGAGACAATTCAAATAATTAGCCAATTAAGGTTTGGAAAAACATGGTCAAAACGCAAATTAAAACAGCAATGACCTATAATCGCTTGCATAGCAAATTGACAAAGATTAAAAAAATGTTATTCTCCAGTGCTGGCAAAATGGTGAGAGTTCAAATAAACAGACGACCACACCCTAGTGGTGGAGATTTAGCATCCCTAACAATATTTATGTAAAACTTTAAGATATTCAATCGTTGACTTAGAAACCTCATTTCTGAGGAGAATCCAAGACGGCCAAACAGGAACAGTTCTGGATTGCAGTTCCCAGCGAAAACACAGAGGGTGAGTGATCACCGCATTTCCAAACAAATTTTTACTGCCCACAGACCAGGAGATTCCTGGGAGGAAAAGCACCATGAGTGTCCAGTGTGGCTGTTTCAGCTGGCACAGCAGGTCTCCACACTAAAACTCACACAACCATTTCAACTGGCAACTGGAACACCTGAGACACAGAGTTGCCTATTCAACTGAAAAAAAGGGGGCTGAAACAGGGAGTCAGGTGATCTGACTTGGCTGGTCCAACCCCCACAAAGACAAACAATCTGAAATGCTCAGGATTGAGAGTTTCACAGCAAGCACAGCTAGACCCAGGACAGTCCAGATCTGTGGGGGGAAGGGCATCAGCCATTATCGAGGCAGTCCAACAGTATGGAGGCAGTCTGCCATTACCGAGACAATCCGCCATTAACAAGGCAGTCTGCCATTACAGAGACAATCTGCCATTACTGAGGCAGACTGCCATTAACGAGGCAGTTATAACTATACCCCCATAAACAAAACTGCAAGGAAGTTCGCACAGCAGCTTGGCAAAGCCAACAGCAGTTCAGCAATGTCTCTTCTGGCAGGCTGTGACTAGGCTACCTCCTCACTGGACAGGGCATCTCTGAAAAAAGGCAGCAGAATGACAGGAACTTATAAATAAGGCCCCACCTTCTGGGGACAGAACACCTGGTAAAAAAAAGGTGGTTATGATTCTGCTGCAGCAGACTTAAACGTACCTACCCAGCAGCTCTGAACAGAACAGTAGACCTGACAGCTCAGCACGTGAGCTCCTATAAGGGACAGACTGTTTCCTCAAGCATCTCCCGAAACCCCATATAACCAAAGAGACAAAACAAAATGAGAACTTAACAAAGCATACACAAGCTTCATTAGTTGCATTGACCAAGCAGAAAAAAGGATATCAGAGATTGAAGATCAACTCAATGCAATAAAATGAGAAGGCAAGATTAGAGAAAAAAAGTAAAAAGAAATGAACAAAGCCTCCAAGAAATATGGGATTATGTGAAAAGACCTAAGCTACGTTAGAAGAGTGTACCTGAATGTGACAGAGAGAATGAATCCAAGCTGGAAAACACTCTTCAGGATATTATCCAGGAGAACTTCCCCAACCTAACAAGGCAGGCAAACATTCAAGTCCAGGAAATACAGAGAACACCACAAAGATATTCTTTAAGAAGAACAACCCAAGGCACATAACTGTCAGATTCATCAGGGTTGAGATGAAGGAAAATATGCTAAAGGCAGCCAGAGAGAAAGGTGGGGTTACACACAAAGGGAAGCCCATCAGACTCACAGCGGATCTCTCAGCAGAAACCCTACAAGCCAGAAGAGAGTGGGGGCCATTATTCAACATCCTTAAAGAAAAGAAATTCCAATCTAGAATTACATATCCAGCCAAACTAAGCTTCATAAGTGAAGGAGAAATAAAGTCCTTTATGAATAAGCAATTGCTCAGAGATGTCATCACACACATCTGCTCTACAAGAGCTCCTGAAAGAAGCACTAGACAAGGAAGGGAATAACCAGTACCAGCCACTCCAAAAAAAAAAAAAAAAATGGTAAAGAACATCAACACAATGAGGAAACTGAATCAACGAATGGGCAAAACAACCAGCTAGCATCAAAATGACAGGATCAAATTCGCACATAACAATATTAACCTTAAATGTAAATGGGCTAAATGCCACAATCAAAAGACACAGACTGGCAAATTGGATAAAAAGTCAAAACCCATCTGTGTCCTGTATCCAGGAAACCCATCTCACATGCAAGGATACACAAAGGCTCAAAATAAAGGGATACAGGAAAATCTACTGAGCAAATGGAGAGCAAAAGAAATACCAGCAGGAGTTATAATCCTAGTCTCTGATAAAACAGACATTAAACCAACAAAGATCAGAAGAGATAAAGAAGGGCATTATATAATGGTAAAAGGATCAATGCAACAAGAAGAGCTAATGATCCTAAATATATACACATCCAATACAGGAACACCCAGATACATAAAGCAAGTTCTTAATGACCTACAAAGAGATATAGACTCCCACACAATAATAGTGGGAGACTTTAACAATCCACTATCAATATTAGAGAGATCAACAAGAGAAAATTAACAAGGTTATCCAGGACTTGAACTCAGACCTGAACCAAGCAAACCTAATAGACATTTACAGAATTCTGTACCCCAAATCTACAGAATATACATTCTTCTCAGCATACATCACACATACTCTAAGATTGACCACATAATTGGAAGTAAATCACTCCTCAGCAAATGCAAAAGAATGGAAATCATAACTAACACTCTCTCAGACCACAGTGCAATCAAACTGCAACTCAGAATTCAGAAATTAACTCAGAACCACATAACTTCATGGAAACTGAACAAGTGGCTCTTGAATGTTGACTGGATAAACAATGAAATGAAGGCAGAAAAAAAGATGTTCTTTGAAGCCAACGAGAATGAAGACAAAACGTACCAGAATCTCTGGGACACATTTTAAAGCAGTGTCTAGGGGAAAATTTATAGCAATAAATGCCCACATGAGAAGCAAAGAAAAATCTAAAATCGACACCCTATCGTCAAAATTGAAATTGCTAGAGAAGCAAGATAAAAAAAACTCAAAACCTAGCAGAAGACAAGAAATAACTAAGATAAGAGCAGAACTGAAGGAGATAGAGACACAAAAACCCTTCAAAAAATCAATAAATCCAGGAGCTGGTTTTTCGAAAAGATCAACAAAATACACAGACCACTAGCCAGATTAAAAAAAAGAAAAGGGAGAATAATCAAATAGATGCAATAAAAAATTATAAAGGGATTATCACCACAGATTCCGTAGAAATTCAAACCATCAACAGAGATTACTACAAACAACTCTATGCACATAAACTAGTAAATCTGGAAGAAATGGATAAATTCCTGGACACTTACACCCTGCCAAGCCTAAACCAGGAAGAAGTCAAAACCCTGAGTATACCAATAACAAGGGATGAAGTTGAGGCAGCAATTAATAGCTTACCAAACAAAAAAAGCCCAGGCCCAGATGAATTCACAGTCGAATTCTAGCAGGCATACAAAGAGGAGCAAGTACCATTCCTTCTGAAACTATTTCAAACAATCCAAAAAGAGAAAATCCTCCCTAAATCATTTTATGATACCAACATCATCCTGATACCAAAACCCTACAGAGACTCAAGAAGAAAAGAAAACTTCAGGCCAATATCCATGATGAACTTAGATGTAAAAATCTTCAAAAAAAAATACTGCAAACCAATTGAAAAGCACATCAAAATGCTTATCCATCACGTTCAACCAGGCTTCATCTCGAGAATGCAAGTCTGGCTCAACATACACAAGTCTATAAACGTATTTCACTACATAAACAGAACCAAAGACAAAAACCACACGACTATCTCAATAGATGCAGAGAAGGCCTTTGACCAAATTAAACAGCGCTTTATGCTAAAAACCCTCAATCAACTAGGTATCAATGGAATGTATCTCAATATAATAAAAGCTATTTACGACAAACCCACAGCCAATATCATGCTGAATGGGCAAAAAGAGGAAGCATTCCTTTTGAAATCTGGCATTAGACAAGGATGCCCTCTCTCACCACTCCTATGCAATATAGCATTGGAAGTTCTAGTCAGAGCAATCAGGCAAGAAAAAAAAGGAAGTGTATTCAATTAGAAAAGGAGGAAGTCAAATTGTCTTTATTTGCAGATGACATGATTGTATATTTTGAAGACCATATCACCTCAGCCCAAAATCTCCTTAAACTGATAAACAGCTTCAGCAAAGTCTCAGCATACAAAATCAATGTACAAAAATCACAAGCATTTCTATACACCAATAACAGACTTAAAGAAAGCCAAATCAAGAAAGAACTGCCATTCACAATGACTACATAAGAGAATAAAATACCTTAGAATACAAGAACTACAAACCACTGCTCAATGAAATAAGAGAGGACATAAACAGATGGAGAAGAATTCCATGCTCACAGTTAGGAAGAATCAATATAGTGAAAATGGCAATACTGCCCAAAGTAATTTACAGATTCAGTGCTATCCCCATCAAGCTACCAATGACCTTCTTCACAGAACTGGAAAAAACCACCTTACACTTCATATGGAACCAAAAGAGAGCCCCCCATAGCCAAGTCAATTCTAAGCAAAAAGGACAAAGCTGGAGGCATCACGCTACCTGACTTCAAACTATATCACAAGGCTACAGTAATCAAAACAACATGATACTGGTACCAAAACAGATATATAGACCAATGGAACAGAGCAGAGGCCTTGGAGGCAACACCACATATATACAACCATCTGATCTTTGACAAACCTCACAAAAACAAGCAATGGGAAAAGGATTTCCTGTTTAATAAATGGTGTTGGGAAATCTGGCTAGCAGTGTGCAGAAAGCAGAAACTGGTCCCCTTCCTGACACCTTACACTAAAATTAACTCCAGATGGATTAAAGGCTTAAACATAAGGCCTAACACCATAAAAACCTTAGAAGAAAACCTAGGCAAAACAATTCAGGACATAGGCATAGGCAAGGCCTTCATGACTAAAACACCAAAAGCGTTGTCAACAAAAGCCAAAATAAACAAATGGGACCTAATTATATTCCAGAGCTTCTGCACAGCAATAGAAACAATCATTAGAGTGAACAAGAAACTAACAGAATGGAAAAAACTTTTTGGAACCTACCCATCTGACAAAGGACTTATATCCAAAATCTACAAAGAGCTAAAACAGATTTACAAGAGAAAAACAAACAAACCCATTCAAAAGTGGGCAAATGATATGAACAGACCCTTTTACAAAGAAGACATATATGAGGCCAACAAACATATGAAAAAATGCTCATCATCACTGGTCATTAGAGAAATGCAAATCAAACCTACATTGAGATACCATCTTACGTCAGTTGAATGGAGATCATTAAAAAGTCTGGAGGCAACAGATGCTGGAGAGGATGTGGAGAAATAGGAACACTTTTACACTGTTGGTGGGAGTGTAAATTAGTTCAACCATTGTGGAAGACAGTGTGGCGATCCCTCAAGGACCTAGAAATAGAAATGCCATTTGACCCAGCAATCCCATTACTGGGTATATATCCAAAGAATTATAAATCGTTCTATTATAAGGATACATGCACATGTATTTTCATTGTGGTAGTGTTTACATTAGCAAAGACCTGTAACCAACCCAAATGCCCATCGATGATAGACTGGACAGGGAAAATAAGACACATATACACCATGGAATACTATGCAGTCAGAAAAAAACGATGACTTCATGTCCTTTGTAGGGACATGTATGAACGTGGAAACCATCACTCTCAGCAAACTTACACAGGAACAGAGAATCAAGCACTGCATGTTCTCACTCGTAGGCGGATGTTGAACAATAAGAACACATGGACACAGGGAGGGAAGCATCACATACCGAGGTCTGTGGAGGTGGGGGACTAGCAAAGAGACACTGGGGGGTAGGGAGTTGGGGAGAGATAACATGGGGAGAAATGCCAGATATAGGTGATGGGGATGGAGGCAGCAAACCACATTGCCATGTATGTACCTATGCAAAAATCCTGCATGTTGTTTACATGTACCCTAGAACCTAAAATGCAATAAAATATGTATATATATGTATAAAAACCTCATTTCTAGTATACATATTGACTAATTATGGATATATGTCAAGATTCAGCTCTAAGCAATTACTTAAATATTTGTATATAATATTAAAAACTGAAAACAGTTGAAATACTATAAAAATAGTTGCATGAAAAATTAAGCTATATAAGAATGTTTAATGAATGGAAATATTCATTCTATATTTAAGTGAAAAAGAAAATTTCCAGGTAGTATAAAATAAAATAAATTATTTTATAATAATTATTTTAAAAATAATAAAAATATTCACAAAAGAATATGCCACAAAAAGGAGTTCTTTTCCTTTGGGTAGATACTTAGTAGTAATATTGCTGGTACAAATGGTAGTTCTACTTTTAGCTTTAAAAGGAATCTCCGTACTGTTTTCTATAGTGGTTGTACAAACTTACATTACCACCAGCTGTGTAATAATATTTTATTTTCACCACATCCACACCAACAGTTGTTGTCCCTAAATGATAATGTAAACTTTAGTATTTTTTGCTTATTTTGATTTTCTAAATTTTCTACAAACAAATATATAATACTGTGATAAAAACATTTTAAAAGTAGGCAAAGGTGATGATATACATACATATGGTACATATTGATCATTCTCTTAAATTATATATTTGATATGTTTAATGAAATTATAATGAAATAACATGACAAATATTATGTTGTATAAATTTCATTGTCCATTTGGGTTAAGATTTTAAAAAACAAAACAGCTTATCTGTCATTTCTCCATATTACCTAACAGGACAGTTAGTTAAGTCTTTACAGGTCAAATGGAATCATCATAATTCCAAAAGGTACCAAGGGGCAAATCAAGGAATTTTTGAATTTCATTAGTTTTTGGAGTACAGGTGGTTTCTTGTTACATGGATGAGTTCTTTAGTGGTGAATTCTGAAATTTTAGCATTCCCTTCATCTGAGCAGCATACACTATACCATTCAGTCTTTTATCCCACATCCCCTTTTCAAACTCCACCCCCACGAGTCTTCAAATTCCAGTATATCATGCTGTATGTCTTTGCAACCTCATAGCTTAGCTCTGTCTTATAAGTGAGAAAATACAGTATTTGGTTTTCCATTCCTGAGTTATTTCTTTTAGAATAATGGCCTTCAGCTCCATCCAAGTTGCTTCAAAAGACATTACTCCATTTCGTTTTATGGCTAAATACTATTTCATGGTGTATTTATACTACATTTTCTTTATCCACTCGTTGGTTGATGGGCACTTTGTTTGCTTCTATATCTTTGCCATTGCAAATTGTGCTGCTATAAACATATGTGTGCATGTGTCTTTTTCATGTGTCATTACTTCTTTTCCTCTGGGTAGATACTTAGTTATCTTGGGTAGATACTTTTCCTTTGGGTAGATATTGCTGGTACAAATGGTAGTTCTGCATTTAGCTTTAAAAGGAATCCCCATACTGTTTTCTATAGTGGTTGTACAAACTTACATTATCACCAGCTGTGTAATCACATTTTATCTTCACTACATCCACACCAACATTTATTGTTTATGGACTTTTAAATTATGACCATTCTTGCAGGAGTGAGGTCGTATCACATTGTGGTTTTGAATTGCATTTCTCTGATGATTGACAATGTTGAGTATTTTTTTCATGTTTGTTGTTTGCTTGTATATCTTTTTTTGAGAAATGTCTATTCATGTCCTTTGCCTACTTTCGGATGGGATTAATATAATTATTTTTTTTCTTGATGGTTTGCTTGAATTCCTTGTAGATTCTGGATATAAGACTTTTTTTCAGATGCGTAATTTCTAAATATATTTTCCCATTCTATGGGTTGTCCCACTCTGTTGGTTGCATATTCTTTTTTTTTTCTGTTTACAAAGTATGATCAAAATTTTATTTTTAAATGTATAAATCTGGAAGGGAATATACCTGATATAAATAATATGTACTATAGTATAAGGTTAGGGGTTCTTTATTCTTTTTTATGTTTTTTGGTATTTTTCAAGGATATTATGATCAAGAAAAGCTAAACAACAACAAAAAATGTAACCTATGAACGACAAAACAGAATGCTGTCTTTAAATGAGCTAATATGTGTTATAAAACATTCTTTTAAATATCTTTACATGTGTTTTCCCACTGTTTCACATCACTTTTTTCATAGTCATTATTTGCACTTTGTGTTAAGTCATTATCTCTTCTTTTTTGCCCCATTAGTCATTAGAGAGGCCTGAAGTCAGCACATCTCTCTCTCTCTCTTCTCAATGGAGTAGCTGTTTCCCTTCAAAGCTAACAGTTGATATTTTTCATATTGTTGAGTGCTATGGGAAACCCATATCTTGTAATTGTGTGTTAAGATGCCTTTTCTCTTCTCAAGATCATTTCTTAATTAACAAAATTATTATATCTAACCCACATTGATTATAAGTGATAATTGTTGACTTTACTAAATAGAAATAGCATTTCACATTAAATAGAGCTTTTCTATGATTTTCATCTTTGTTAGAGCAAAAATATTTGTTTCTCAATTTTGCTTCTACTTTAATCTGTTCTTTGTCCTTGGCTACACATTTCTGCTGAAGCTTTGTTTTTTGTTTTTGTTGCATTTGCTTTTGGTATCTTAGTCATAAATTATTTGCCTGAGCCAATGTCCAGAATTTTTCCAATGTTATCTTCTATAATTTTTTGTGGTTTCATGACTTAGATTTAAGTCTTTGATCCATCTTGAGTTGATTTTTGTTTAAGGTGGGAAATCAAGATATAGTTTCATTCTTCTACATGTGGCTTGCCAGTTTTCCTAGAACCATTTGTTGAATTGTGTACAGAAAAGTTGTTACCAAATGTATATCTATTTTCAAGATGACTAGATGATGGAAAAAAAACTGCTCTTGATTCTTAAATTGAAGTTTGTGTATAGATATGACGTTAAATAACTACAGTGTTATAGGGACAGCTTACATTGGCAGTAATATAGTATACAGAAAGCTAGAATACAAAGAAGAAAAAAGAGTGGCCTGGTAACCAAGAGGCCATGATTACTTCTAATGCTAGATAACTCCTTTTTTCTTCTGGGGACTGAGTTTTCTTCCACGTATAAAGAGTTTGTGATCACTTGGTAACCTGAAGACAGCTGCTCTTTTGAGGCCACTCCCTCTACCTTTTGTAAGCTTTGCATAATCATTTTGGAGTTGTGGTATCTTTATCTACTCCTAAAAATAAGTCTCTAATAAACCTTTTCATTCACACTCAGCACTCAGTGACCCATATGTAGTAGTCACTCAATGCATATTTGTTAATTGTTGCTTTTTGTTAAGATTAGTACTTAGCTCTCAGACAGCTCATCTTGATGTCTAAACCCTTTGTTATGTAGATAGGCAAACTGTCTTCTCTTTCGTCCTTACTGGATACATCAGCCTATTCTATTAATGTCAAACATGTCACTTCCTTTAACACTACCTTATGGATTCTGTTTTACTGTCTACTTTCATCATCTTGACCTTTTTTGTAGAAATCTCTACTTGGTTTTAAAAAAATAACCAGAAATGTTTATTTTAGTATCTTAATTGATTTGGTCACCACTGAGTCCCTTAATTAGGATTACTCATATCAGTCTATCTACTGTAGAGGTGCTCCAGACGTCTTTCTGGGGTATATTTCCTCATCTCTGAGTTAAGTTAGAGCAGAACTTGCAATTGGAGGATGATTTACAAGGTGACTTAAAAGCCCTGGTTCAGATTGGGCTAGAAAATTTCCACGTTTCATGTATAACACTCATGTTTCCTTAATTTTTATTTTCAAAAGCAATATAGAACTGAAAAATACAAACGCAGTCGATAAATAGTTGTAGAAATTTTTATACAGTTGATTATTTGCATTAAGAATCATTTTTAGAATCGTTGGAATTTTCTCAAGGACTTAATGATCATATCTTTGGAAGTGTTTCTCAATAGTAGGTATTGAGATGACAACCACCCCGCACTTCCTTACATGCAGGTACTGGGTTTCTGGAGCAAGAAAATTGGTTACATGAATAAATTCTTTAGTGGTGATTTCTGAGATTTTGGTGCACCCATTAACCAAGCAGTTTACAGTGTACCCAATGTGTAGTCTTTTATCCCTCGTTACCCCCATCCTTTTCCCCAAAGTCCAATGGGTCATTCTTATGCCTTTCTGTCCTCATAGCTTATCTCCCACATATGAGTAAGAATATAAAATGTTTTGTTTTCCATTCCTGAGTTAGTTCACTTAGAATAACAGTCTTCTTTTACATCCAGGTTGCTGTAAATGCCATTAATTCATTCCTTTTTATGGCTGAGTAGAATTGATGGTATATTTATGCTACATTTTCCTTATCCACTCATTGATTGATGGGCATTTGAGCTGCTTCCATGTTTTTGCAGTTGTAAAATTGTGCTGCTATAAACATATGTGTATAAGTATCTTTTTCATATAATGACTTCCTTTCCTCTGGGTAAATACCAAGTAGTGAGATTGCTGGATCAAATGGTAGATCTACTTTTAGTTCTTTAATGAGTCTCCACACGGTTTTCCATGGTGGTTGTACTAGTTTACATTACCGCCAGCAATGTAAAAGTGTTCCCTTTTCACCATATTCTTTCCAGCATCTGTTATTTTTTTTAAATTTTTGATTCTGTCTATTCTTGCAGAAGTAAAGTGGTATTGCATTGTGGTTTTGATTTGATTTCCCTGATTATTGATGATGTGGAGCAGTTTTTGATATACTTGCTGGCTACTTGTATGTCTTCTTTTGAGTATTGTCTATTCATGTCCTTAGCCCCCTTTTTAATGGGATTGCTTGTGTTTTTCTTGCTGATTAGAGTTCATTGTAGATTCTGGATATTACTCCTTTGTCAGATGTATAGATTTTAATTTTCTCCCACTCTGTGAGTTGTCTATTAACTCTGCCATTTATTTATTTTGCTGTGAAGAAGATTTTTAGTTTAATTAGCTCCCATATATTTATCTTTGTTTTTGTTGTGTTTGCTTTTGGCTCTTTGGTCATAAAGTCTTTGCCTAAGCTAATGTCTAGAAGAATATTTCCTATGTTATCTTCTGGAATCCTTATGGTTTTAGGTCTTAGATTTAGGACTTTTATTTATCTTGAGTTGATTTCTTATAAGTTGGGAGTTTCATTTTCCTACAGGTGGCTTGCCAATTATCTCAGTACCATTTGTTGAACAGGGTGTCCTACCTCCACTTTATGTTTTTGTTGCTTTGTCAAAGCTGAGTTGACTGTGAGTATTTGGCTTTATTTCTGGGTTCTCTATTCTGTTTCATTGGTCTATGTGCCTATTTTTATACCAGTATCATACTGTTTTGGTGACTATGGCCTTACAGTATAGTTTGGGGTTGGCTAATGTGATGCCTCCAGATTTGTTCTTTTTGCTTAGTCTTGCTTTGGCTATGCAGACTATTTTTTGGTTCCATATGAATTTTAGAATAATTTTCTAGTTCTGTGAAGAATGGTGATGGCATTTTGGTGGGAAGTGCATTGAATTTGTAGACTGCTTTTGGCAAGATGGTCATTTTCACAATATTAAATTTACCCATCCAGGAGCATGGGATGTGTTTGCATTTGTTGGTGTCATCTGTGATTTCTTTCAGCAGTATTTTGTAGTTCTTTTTGGTAGAGGTCTTTGGCCTCTTGATTAGGCATATTCCTGGGTATTTTATTTATTTGTTTTGCAGGTATTTTAAAAGGGGTTGAGTTTTTTTTTTCTTTCTTTTTTTAAATGATGAAACAGGTAATTAGGCATATTTTTTAAAAAATTACTTTAAGTTCTGGAATACATGTACAGAACATGTAGGTTTGTTACATAAGTATACATGTACCATGGTAGTTTGCTGCACCTATCAATATGTCATCTAGGTTTTAAGCCCTGCATACATTAGCTATTTGTCTTAATGCTCTCCCTCTACTTGTCCCTAACCCCCTGACAGGCCTCATTTTGTGATGTTTCCATCCCTGTGTCTATGTGTTCTCATTGTTGAACTCCCACTCATGAGTGAGAACATGCGATGTTTGGTTTTATGTTCATGTGTTAGTTTGCTGAGAATGATGTCTTCCAGATTCATCCATGTCCCTGCAAAGGATATGAACTCATTGTTTTATATGGCTGGCTAGTATTCCACAGTGTATATGGGACACATTTTCTTTATCCAGTCTATCCTTGATGGGTATTTGTGTTGGTTCCAACTCTTTGCTGTTGTAAATAATGCTGCAATAAACATGCATGTGCATGTTCCTTTATAGCAGAATGATTTATAATTCTTTGTGTATATACCCAATAATAGGATTGATGGGTCAAACGGTATTTGCAGTTCTGGATCCTTGAGGAATCCCCACACTGTCTTCCACAATGGTTGAATTAATTTGCCTTCCCACCAATAGTGTAAAAGCATTCCTATTTCTCTACAAACTCACCAGCAACTGTTGTTTCCTGATTTTTATTAATCGCTATTCTGACTGGCATGAGATGGTATCTCACTGTGGTTTTGATTTGCATTTCTTTAATGACAGTGACGATGAGCTTTTTTTCCATATGTTTGCTGGATGCATAAATGTCTTCTTTTGAGAAGTGTATGTTCAGATATTTCACCCACCTTTGATGGGGTTGTTTGTTTTTCTTGTAAATTTTCTTAAGTTCTTGTAGATTCTGGATATTAAACATTTTTCAGATGCAATATAGATTGCAAAAATTTTCTCTCAATCTGTAGGTTGCTTGTTCACTCTGATGATAGTTTCTTTAGCTGCACAGAGTTCTCTTGTTTAATTAGATTACATTTGTCAATTTTGGCTTTTGCTGTAATTGCTTTTGGTGTTTTAGTCATGAAATCTTTGCCCATGTCTATGTCCTGAATGGTATTGCCTAGGTTTTCTTCTAGGATTTATATAGTTTTGGATTTTACAATGAACTCTCTAATTCATCTTGAGTTAATTTTTGTATAAGGTGTTAGAAAGGGGTCTAACTTATTTTCTTCCTATGGCTAGCCAGTTTTCCCTTCACCATTTATTAAATAGAAAATTATTTTCCCATTGCTTATTTTTGTCAGGTTTGCCGAAGATCAGATGGTTGTAGATGTGTGGTGTTGCTTCTGAGGTCTCTGTCCTGTTCCATTGATCTATATGTCTGTTTTGGTACCAGCACCATGTTATTTTGGTTGCTACAGCCTTGTAGTATAGTTTGAAGTCAGGTAGTGTTATTCCTCCAGCCCTGTTCTTTTTGCATAGGATTGTTTTCGTTATACAAACTTTTTTTGGTTTTATATGAATTTTAAAGTAGTTTTTCCTAATTCTGCAGAGAAAGTCAATGATAGCTTAATGGGAAAGGCATTGAATCTACAAATTACTTGGGCATTATGGCCATTTTCATGATATTGATTCTTTCTATCTATGAGCATGAAATGTTTTTCCATTTGTTTGTGTCCTATCTTATTTCCTTGAGCAGTAGTTTGTAGTTATCCTTGAAGAGGTCCTCTTCTTCCATTGTAAATTGTATTTCTAGTATATTTTATTCTTTTTATAGCAATTGTGAATGGGAGTTTACTCATGATTTGGCTCTCTGCTTGTCTATTGTTGGTGTATGGGAATGCTTGTGATTTTTGCACATTGATTTTGTATGCTGACACTTTGCTGAAATTGCTTAACAGCTTGAAAAATTTTGGGCTGCGATAATGGGGTCTTCTAAATAAACAATGTCATCTACAAACAGAGACAATTTGACTTCCTCTCTTCCTATTTAAATACCTTTATTTCTTTCTCTTGCCTGATTGCCCTGGCCAGAACATTCAATGCTAGGTTGAATAGGAGTGGTGAGCGAGGGCATACTTGTCTTGTGCCAGTTTTCAAAGGCAAGGCTTTCAGCTTTTGACCATTCAGTGTGATATTGGCTATGGGTTTGTCATAAATAGTTCTTATTATTTTGAGATACATTCCATCAATATCTAGTTTATTAAGAGTTTTTTTTTTTTTAAGTTTTAATGAATGTATACATGCAACACCTGATGCCTAGAGGTCCTTATCTCTTTTTGTATAGTAAACACTTATGGAAAAATAAAGACCCAAATTACAGGTTAGCTCTTAAAACTATTTCTTGAATTCTGCATGCAGATTCTATCACTCCCTCCCTTTTCCACTTCTTACAGCACTCACTCCCTCTCCAGTAGAGTCTTGGAAGCCGTAGAAAATCATGCTTCCAATTTTTTTCCATTTATTTATTTTATTGCATTTTAGGTTTTGGGGTACATGTGAAGAACATGCAAAATTGTTGTATAGGAACACACGTGGCAGTGTGATTTGCTGCCTTCCTCCCCATCACCTACATCTGGCATTTCTCCCCTTGCTATCTCTCCCAAGCTTCCCACCCCCCACCGTCCCTCCCCTATTTCCCCCCAACTGACCCCAGTGTGTAGTGCTCCCCTCCCTGTGTCCATGTGTTCTCATTGTTCAACACCCGCCTATGAGTGAGAACATGCGGTGTTTGATCTTCTGCTCTTCTGTCAGTTTGCTGAGAATGATGGTTTCCAGGTTCATCAAAATATTTGAAAATGTTATAAGGTACATTTTAGAGCAAGCCCATTTTAAAAGTGGACTTTGCTTTAGCATTTATTTAGCACAATCTTTTATATGCCAAAAATTATTTGGTGTAAATTTCTTTTTTTTTTCTATTCCATTTATTTATTTTATTACATTTCAGGTTTTGGGGTACATGTGAAGAACATACAAGATTGTTGCATAGGTACACACGTGGCAGTGTGATTTGCTGCCTTCCTCCCCATCACCTACATTTGGCATCTCTCCCCTTGCTACCTCTCCCCAGCTTCACACCCCCCACCGTCCCTCCCCTATTTCCCCCCAACTGACCCCAGTGTGTAGTGCTCCCCTCCCTGTGTCCATGTGCTCTCATTGTTCAACACCCGCCTATGAGTGAGAACATGCGGTGTTTGATCTTCTGCTCCTCTGTCAGTTTGCCAAGAATGATGGTTTCCAAGTTCATCCATGTCCCTACAAAGGACACAAACTCATCATTTTTGATGGCTGCATAATATTCCATGGTGTATATGTGCCACATTTACCCTGCCCAGTCTATCATTGTTGGGCATTTGGATTGGTTCCAGGTGTTTGCTATTGTAAATAGTGCTGCAATGAACATTCGTGTGCACATGTCCTTGTAGTAGAACGATTTATAATCCTTTGGATATATACCCAGTAATGGGATTGCTGGGTCAAATGGAATTTCTATTTCTAGTTCCTTGAGGAATTACCACACTGTCATCCACAATGGTTGAACTAATTTACACTGCCACCAAAGGTGTAAAAGTGTTCCTATTTCTCCACATCCTCTCTAGCCTCTGTTGTCTCCAGATTTTTTAATGATCGCCATTCTAACTGGAGTGAGATGATATCTCAATGTAGTTTTGATTTGCATTTCTCTGATGACCAGTGATGACGAGCATTTTTTCAAATGTTTGTTGGCCTCATGTATGTCTTCTTTTGTAAAGTGTCTGTTCATATCCTTTGCCCACTTTTGAATGGCTTGTTTGTTTTTTTCTTGTAAATCTGTTTTAGTTCTTTGTAAATTCTGGATATCAGTCCTTTGTCAGATGGGTAAACTGCAAAAATTTTTTCCCATTCTGTTGGTTGCCGATTCACTCTAATGACTGTTTCTTTTGCCGTGCAGAAGCTGTGGAGTTTAATTAGGTCCCCCTTGTCTATTTTGGCTTTTGTTGTCAATGCTTTTGGTGTTCTGGTCACGAAGTCGTTGCCTATGCCCATGTCCTGAACGGTTTTGCCTAGATTTTCATCTAGGGTTTTTATGGTGTTAGGTCTTCTGTTTAAGTGTTTAATCCATCTGGAGTTAATTTTAGTGTAAAGTGTCAGGAAGGGGTCCAGTCTCTGCTTTCTGCACGTAGCTAGCCAGTTTTCCCAACACCATTTATTAAACAGCGAATCCTTTCCCCTTTACTTGTTTTTGTCTGGTTTGTCAAAGATCAGATGGTTGTAGTTATGTTGTGTTACCTCCGAGACCTCTGTTGTGTTCCATTGGTCTATATCTCTGTTTTGATTACTGTAGCCTTGTAGTATAGTTTGAAGTCCAGTAGTGTGATTCCTCCCGCTTTGTTCTTTTTGCTTAGAATTGACTTGGCTATGCGGGCTCTCTTTTGGTTCCATATGAAGTTTAAGGTGGTTTTTTCCATTTCTGTGAAGAAGGTCATTGGTAGCTTGATGGGGATAGCATTGAATCTGTAAATTACTTTGGGCAGTATGGCCAATTTCATGATATTGATTCTTCCTAACCATGAACATGGAATGTTTCTCCATCTGTTTGTGTCCTCTCTTATTTCATTGAGCAGTAGCTTGTACTTCTCCTTGTAGAGGTCCTTTACCTTCCTTGTTAGTTGTATTCCTAGGTATTTTATTCTCTTTGTGGCAATTGTGAATGGCAGTTCGTTCTTGATTTGGCTCTCTTTAAGTCTGTTACTGGTGTATAGGAATGCATGTGATTTTTGCACATTGATTTTGTATCCTGAGACATTGCTGAAGTTGCTTACCAGTTCCTGGAGGTTTTGGGCTGAGACGATGGGGTCTTCTAGATATACAATCATGTCGTCTGCAAATAGAGACAATTTGACTTCCTCCTTTCCTATTTGAATACACTTTATTTCTTTTCCTTGCCTGATTGCTCTGGCTAGAACTTCCAGTACTATATTGAATAGGAGTGGTGAGAGAGGGCATCCTTGTCTAGTGCCACATTTCAAGGGGAATGCTTCCGGTTTTCACCCACTCAGTATGATATTGCCTGTTGGATTGTCGTAAACAGATTTTATTATTTTGAGATACGTTCCGTCAATACCTAGCTTATTGAGGGTTTTTAGCATAAACGGCTGTTGAATTTTGTCAAAGGCCTTCTCTGCATCTATTGAGATAATCATGTGGTTTTTGTCTTTGATTCTGTTTATGTGGTGAATTACGTTTATAGACTTGTGTATGTTGAACCAGCCTTGCTTCCCCGGGATGAAGCCTACTTGATCATGGTGGATAAGCTTTTTGATTTGCTGTTACAATCGGCTTGCCAGTATTTTATTAAATATTTTTGCATCTATGTTCATCATGGATATTGGCCTGAAGTTTTCTTTTCTTGTTGAGTCTCTGCCGGGTTTTGGTATCAGGATGATATTGGCCTCATAAAATGATTTGGGAAGAATTCCTTCTTTTTGTGTTGTTTGAAATAGTTTCAGAAGAAATGGTACCAACTCCTCCTTGTATGTCTGGTAGAATTCGGCTGTGAACCCATCTGGATCTGGGTTTTTTTTGGGTGGTAAGTTCCTAATTGTTGCCTCAACTTCAGACCTTGTTATGGGTCTGTTCAGGGTTTCGGCTTCTTCCTGGTTTAGGCTTGGGAGGAGGCAAGTGTCCAGGAATTTATCCATTTCTTCCAGGTTTACTAGTTTATGTGCATAGAGTTGTTTGTAATAATCTGTGATTATGGTTTGAATTTCTGTGGAATCTGTGGTGATATCCCCTTTATCGTTTTTTATTGCATCAATTTGGTTATTCTCTCTTTCTTTTTTATTAATCTAGCTAGTGGTCTGTCTATTTTGTTGATCTTTTCAAAAAACCAGCTCTTGGATTTATTAATTTTTTGAAGGGTTTTTTGTGTCTCTATCTCCTTCAGTTCTGCTTTGAACTTAGCTATTCCTGTCTTCTGTTAGTTTTGAGTTTTTTTTATCTTGATTCTCTAGCAATTTCAATTTTGACGATAGAGTGTCATTTTTTGATCTCTCCTTGCTTCTCATGTGGGCACTTATTGCTATATATTTTCCTCTGGAGACTGCTTTAAATGATTCCCAGAGTTTCTAGTATGTTGTGTCTTCATTCTCGTTGGTTTCGAAGAACATCTTTATTTCTGCCTTCATTTCATTGTTTATCCAGTCAACATTCAAGAGCAAGTTGTTCAGTTTCCAAGAAGTGGTGCGGTTCTTGGTTAGTTTTTGAATTCTGAGTTCTAACTTGATTGCACTGTGGTCTGAGAGACTGTTTGTTATGATTTCTGTTCTTTTGCATTTGCTGAGGAGTGATTTACTCCCAATTATGTGGTCAATTTTAGAGTAGGTGTGATGTGGTGCTGAGAAGAATGTATATTCTGTGGATTTGGGGTGGAGAGTTCTGTAAATATCTATTAGGTTTGCTCGGTCGAGGTCTGAGTTGAAGTCCTGGATATCCTTGTTAATTTTCTGTCTGGTTGATATGTCTAATATTGACAGTGGGGTGTTAAAGTCTCCCACTATAATTGTTTGTGAGTCTAAGTCTCTTTGTAAGTCATTAAGAACTTGCCTTATGTATCTGGGTGCTCCTGTATTGGGTGCGTATATATTTAGGATCGTTAGCTCTTCCTGTTGCATTGATCCTTCTACCATTATGTAATGTCCTTCTTTGTCTCTTTTGATCTTTGTTGCTTTAAAGTCTAATTTATCAGAGATGAGAACTGCAACTCCTGCTTTTTTTTTGCTCTCCATTTGCTTGGTAAACCTTCCTCCATCCCTTTATTTTGAGCCTTTGTGTATCCTTTCATGTGAGATGGGTTTCCTGGATACAGCACACCAATGGGTTTTGGCTTTTTATCCAATTTGCCAGCCTGTGTCTTTTGATTGGGGCATTTAGCCCACTTACATTTAGTGTTAATATTGTTATGTGTGAATTTGATATTGCCATTTTGGTGCTAGCTGGCTGTTTTGCCCAGTTGATGCAGATTCTTCATTGTGTTGACTCTCTTTACCACTTGGCATGTTTTTGGAATGGCTGGTACTGGTTGTTCCTTTATAGGTGTAACGCCTCTTTCAGGACCTCTTATAAACCAGGCCTGGTGGTGACGAAATCTCTGAGTACTTACATATTCACAAAGGATTTTATTTTTCCTTCACTTATGAATCTTAGTTTGGCTGGATAGGAGATTCTGGGTTGAAAGTTCTTTTCTTTAAGGATGTTGAATATTGGCCCCCACTCTCTTCTGGTTGTAGGGTTTCTGCTGAGAGATCTGCTGTGAGCCTGATCGGCTTCCCTTTGTGGGTAACCCGACCTTTCTCTCTGGCTGCCCTTAGTATTTTCTCCTCCATTTCAACCTGGTGAATCTGACGATTATGTGCCTTGGGGTTGCTCTTCTTGACGAATATCTTTGTGGTGTTCTCTGTATTTCCTGGACTTGAATGTTTGCCTGCCTTGCTAGGTTGGGGAAGTTTTCATGGATAATATCCTGAAGAGTATTTTCCAGCTTGGATTCATTCTCTTCATTGCATTCAGGTACACCTATCAAACGTAGGTTAGGTCTTTTCACGTAGTCCCACATTTCTTGGAGACTTTGTTCATTCCTTTTTAACCTTTTTTCTCTATTCTTGTCTTGCCATTTTATTTCATTGAGTTTATCTTCGACCTCTGATATCCTTTCTTCTGCTTGGTCAATTCGGCTGTTGAAACTTGTGCATGATTCGTAAAGTTCACGTGTTGTGTTTTTCAGCTCCATCAACTCACTTATATTCCTTTCTATTTTGTTCATTCTCGTTAGGATTTCGTCAAATCTTTTTTCAAAGTTCTTCATTTCTTTGCATTGTGTTAGAACATGTTCTTTTAGTTCACAGAAGTTTCTTACTACCCACCTTCTGAAGTCTGATTCTGTCATTTCATCACACTCATTCTCCATCCAACCTTGTTCCCTTGCTGATGAGGAGTTGTGATCCCTTGTAGGAGGAGAGATGTTCTGGTTTCGGGTGTTTTCATCCTTTTTGCGCTGGTTTCTTCCCATCTTTAAGGATTTATCCACCCATCGATTTTGTAGTTGCTGGCTTTCAGATTGGGTCTCAAATCTTTCAGATTGACGTTCTGTTTGTTGATGATGAGGTTATTTCTGTTTCTTGGTTTTCCTTCTGACAGTCTGGCCCCTCTGCTGTAGGTCTGCTGAGGTCCACTCCAGGCCCTGCTTGCTTGGGGATCATGTGCAGCAGCTGCAAAACAGTAAGGGTTGCTACCAGTTTTCTTTTTCTGCTATCTTTGTCGCAGAAGGATACCTGCCAAGTGTCAGTCTGATCTCTCCTTTATGAGGTTGCTCTTTGGATATACAGGGGTCAGGGATCTGCTTGAGGAGACAGTCTGTTCTTTATAGGAGCTCAAATGCTGAGCTGTGAGCTCCGTTGTTCATTCAGAGCTGCTGAGCAGGTATGTTTAGGTCTGCTGCAGCAGAACTCATAAACCACTTTTTGTTCCCAGGTCCTCTGTCCCAGGGATTTAGTGCTTTATTTATGAGTTTCCATTGTGCTGCTGCCTTCTTTTTTTTTTCCCTTCAGAGTTGCCCTGTCCAGCAAGGAGGCAGCCTAGTCACTGTCTGCCTGTAGAGGCTTTGGTGAGCTGCTGTGGGCTCCACCCAGCTGCCGAGTGAACTTCCCTGCAGTCCTGTTTATATGGGTGTAGTTAGAACTGCCTTGGTAATGGTGGCCCACCTCTGTATTGGTGGGCTCTCTCTGTAATGGCGGGTTACCTCGGCAACGGCAGGGTGCCTCAGCAATGGCGGAGTGCCTCCTTATTGGTGAAGTGCCTCAGTAATGGCAGACGCCCCTCCCCCACTGAGCTGGACCGTCCCAGGTTCAGCTGCACTTGCTGTGAATCTCTCAATCCAGAGAGTTTCTGATAGCTGTTCTTTTGTGGGGGTTGGACCAACCACGCCTTATCGCCTGGTTCCCTGTCTCAGAGCCTTTTTTTTTTTTTAAGTTGGTGTTCAAGTCGCCTGTTGAAGAGGCGCCGGGACCTGTGTGTTTTCCCGTGCGGCGACTCACTGTGCTGGCTTAAACAGTGGCTCTGAGATTTCTGGCGCTTTTTTTGCCCTGGAATCTACTGTCCTGGTTCCCTGTTCAGTCCGCTTTTTAAACAGATGAATGGGCGACTTCCCGTGCCTCCGATCACCAGCCAAAAGGGCACCCAGACCAGTGTATTTTGTATGGAGAACTGCTGCGCCAGGGCACTGACAAAGCAGCCGCGCGGGGCAAAGCAGCCTCGCTGGCCGACACACCAGCACTGGCCAAAACAGCCAAACTGGCGACCCGTGGTGCTCCTCCGCCTGGGAATTTCCTAGTCTGTGGGCAATAAAAATGTGTGTGATTCCACTCACTCTCTGCACTTTCACTGGGAGCTGCAATCCTCAGCTGTTCTTAAACAGCCATCTTGGGTCAATCCCCCCTGCTTATTAAGAGTTTTTAGCATGAAGGAGTGTTTAATTTTATCAAAGGCCCTTTCTGCATCTATTGAAATAAGCATGTGGTTTTTGTCATTGGTTCTGTTTATGTGATGGATTACGTTTAATTATTTGCATCTGTTGATCAATAACAGATGCAACATCAACAGCCTTGCAATCCAGGGTTGAAGCCAACTTGATTGTGTTGTTTAAGATTTTTGATGTGCTGCTGGATTGGGTTTGCCAGTGTTTTATTTATGATTTTTGCATTGAGGTTCATCAGAGAGATTGGCCTAAAATTTTCTCTTTTTGTTTTGTCTCTGCCAGGTTTTGGTATCAGGATGATGCTGGCCTCATGCCATGAGTTTGGGAGGAGTTCTTCTTTTTCTATTGTTTGGAATAGTTTCAGAAGAAATGATACCATCTCCTTTTTGTATCTCTGGTAGAATTCGGCTGTGAATCCCTCTGGGCTTTTTTTGATTCATAGTCTACTAATTACTGCCTCAATTTCAGGACTTACTTTTGAACTATTCAGGGATTTGACTTCTTTCTGGTTGTCTTGGGAGGGTGTATGTGTTAAAGAATTTATTCATTTCTTCTAGGTTTTCTAGTTTATTTGTATTGAGATGTTTATAGTATTCTCTGATGATAGTTTGTGTTTCTGTGGGATCACTGGTGGAATTCCGTTTATCATTTCTTATTGTGTTTATTTGATTGTTCTTTATTAGTCTAGCTAGCAGTCTATCTATTTTGTTAACTTTTAAAAAAATACAACTCCAGGATTCATGGATTTTTTGAAGGGGTTTTTGTATCTCTAACTCCTTTAGTTTTGCTCTGATCTTAGTTATTTGTTGTCTTCTGATAGCTTTTGCATTTGTTTGCTCTTGCTTCTCTAGTTCTTTTAATTGTGATGTTAGGGTGTTGATTTCAGATCTTTTCAGCTTTCTATCATGGACATTTAGTGCTATAAATTTTTCTCTTAACACTACTTTTGCTGTGTCCCAGCTAAAGGTACATTATCTCTGTTCTCAGTGGTTTGAAAGAACTTCTTTTTCTGCCATAACTTCATTATTTACCCAGAAGTCATTCAAAAGCAGGTTGTTCAATTTCCATGTAGTTGTGACATTTTGAGTGAGTTTCTTAATTCTGAGTTCTAATTTGATTGCACTTTGTCCAAGGGAATGTTTGTCATGATTTTCATCTTTTTGCATTTGCTGAGGAGTGTTTTACTTCCAGTTATGTTGTCGATTTTAGAATAAGTTCCATGTGGCATTGAGAAGAATGTGTCATCTGTTGATTTGGGGTGGAGAGTTCTGTAGATGTTTATTAGGTCTACTTGATACAGTGCTGAGTTGAAGTCCCAAATATCCTTGTTAATTTTCTGTTTTATTTATCTGTCTAATATTGACAGTGGGGTGTTAAAGTCTCCCACTATTATTATGTGTGAGTCTAAGTCTCTTTGTAGGTCTCTAGAAACTTGTTTTATGAATCTGGGTGGTTCTGTATTGGGTGCATCTATATTTAGGATCGTTAACTCTTCTTGTTGCATTCATCCCTTTACTGTCATGTAATGCCCTTCTTTGTCTTTTTTTTTTTTTTCTTTAATCTTTGTTGGTTTAAAGTCTGTTTTACCAGAAGCTAGGATTACAACCCCTGCCTGTGTTTTGCTTTCCATTTGCTTGGTAAATATTTCTCCATCCCTTTTTTTTGAGCCTATTTTTGTCTTTACACATGAGTTGGGTCTCCTGAATACAGAACATTGATGGGTTTTGACTCTTTATCCAGTTTGCCAGTCTGTGTCTTAATTGGGGCATTTAGCCCACTTACATTTAAGGTTAATATTGTTATGTGTGAATTTGACTCTGTCATCATGACACTAGCTGATTATTTTGCACATTAATTGATGCAGTTTCTTTATAGTATCATTGGTCTTTATATTTTGGTGTGTTTTTCTAGTGGCTAGTACTGGTTTTTCCTTTCCATATTTAGTGCTTCCTTCAGGAGCTCTTGTAAGGTAGGCCTAGTGGTGACAAAATCTCTCAGCATTTGCTTGCCTGGAAAGAATTTTATTTCTCCTTTACTTATGAAACTTAGTTTGGCTGAATATAAAATTTTGGGTTGAACATTCTTTTTTAAAAGAGTGTTAAATATTGGCCCCCCACACTCTTCTGGCTCTCGGGGTTTCTGCAGAAAGATGAGCTTCCCTGTGTAGGCCACCTAACCTTTCTCTCTGGCTGACTTTAACATTTTTTCCTTCGTTTCAACCTTGAACAATCTGATGGTTATGTGTCTTGGGGTTGTTCTTCTCAAGAAGTTTTATTGTGGTGTTCTCTGTATTTCCTGAATTTGAATATTGGCCTGTCTTGCTAAGTTGTGTTTTCCAAGTTTGTTCCATTCTCCACATCACTTTCAGGTACAGTAATCAGTCTTAGGTTTGGTCTTTTTACATAGTCCCATATTCCTTGGAGGCTTTGTTTGTTTCTTTTCATTCTTTTTTTTTTTTCTGTAGTATTGTCTTCCTGCCTTATTTCAGTAAGGTAGTTTTCAGTCTCTGATATTCTTTCTTCCACTTGATCAATTCAGCTATTGATACTTCTGTATGTTTTATGAAGTTCTCATGCTGTTTTTCATCTCCATCAGGTCATTTATATTTCTCTCTAAACTGGTTATTCTAGTTAGCAGTTTCTGTAACCTTTTTTCAAAGTTCTTAGCTTCCATGTATTGGGTTAGAACATGGTTCATTAGCTCAGAGGAGTTTGTTATTACCCACTTTCTGAAGCCTACTTCTGTCAATTCATCAATCTCATTATCTGTCTAGTTTTGTGTCCTTGATGGAGAGAAGTTGCAATCATTTGGAGAAGAGGCATTTGGTTTTTTAAATTTTCAGCATTTTTGCACTAGTATTTTCTCATTTTTGTATATTTATCTACTTTTGATTTTTGAGGCTGATGACCTTTGGATGAGGCTTATTGTGGGGATCTTTTTTTGTGTGATGTAGTTGTTGTTGCTTTCTGTTCATTAGTTTTTCTTCTAATACTCAGGTCCCTCTTCTGCAGGTCTGCTGCATTTTGCTGGATGTCCACTCCAGACTCTGTTCACCTGAATATCACCAGCGGTGGCTGCAGAACAGCAAAGATTGCTGCCTGCTCCTTCCTCTGGAAGCTTGATACCAGAGGGGCACTGGCCTCATGCCAGCTGGAGCTCTCCTGTAAGAGGTGCCTGTTGAACCCTGTTGAAATGTCTCTTCCTGTCATGAGGCACAGGGGGCAGGGACCCACTTGAGGAGTCAATCTGTCCCCTGGCAGAGCTGGTGTGCTGTGTTGGGAGAATCCCCCTTGTCAGGATCAGGCGTTCTCTTCCAAGCTAGCAGGCAGGAAAGATTAAGTCCACTGAAGCAGTGCCCACAGCTGCCCCTTCCCCAGATACTCTGTCCCAGGGAGATGAGAGTTTAATCTTTTACCCTCTGACTGGGACTGCTGTGTTTTCTTCAGATATGCCCTGCCCAGTGAGGAGGAATCTCGAGAAGCATTCTGGCCACAGCTGCTTTCCCATGCTCTGGTGAATTCTGCACAGTCTAAATCTCCTAGTCTCTTTAGCCATGTCAGATGGAAACTGCCAACTAAAGTATCAGTAATGGCAGATGCCCCTGCCCCACTAAGCTTGATCATCCCAGGTCAACTCCAGCCTGCTGTGGTGGCAGTGAAAATTTCAAGTCAGTGATTTTTAACTTTCTGGTCTCCATGGGAATGGGACCTGCTGAGCAAGACCACTTGGCTTCCTGGTTTCAGCCCCCTTTCCAGGGGAATGAACAGTACTGTCTTGCTGGGGTTCCAGGAACCATTGTGGTATTGAAAAACTCCTGCATCTAGCTCAGTGTCTGCCCAAACAGCTGCCTAGTTTTGTGCTTGAACCCCAGGGCCCTGTTGATGGAGGTGGTGTAGGCTCATGAGGGAATATCCTGATCTGTGGATTGCAAAAACCATGGGAAAAGCATATTAGCTAGACCAGGTAGCACAGTCCCTCATGGCTTCCCTTGGCTGGGGGAGGAAGCTCCCCTTGCTCCTTGCACTTCCCCGGTGAAGTGATGCCGCAGCCTACTTCAGCTTACTCTCTATGGGCTGCACTCACTGTCTAACCAGTACTAATGAGATGAGCTGGGTACCTCATTTGGAAATGCAGGAATCACCCACCTTCTTCACTGGTTTCACTCAGAGCTGCAGACTGAAGCCATTTCTATTTGGTCATCTTGGCCCCTCTGGGGTTGAGTTCTTGATTTGATTCTCAGCTTGGTTGCTATTGGTGTATAGCAGAGCTACTGATTTACATACACTAATTTTGTGTCCTGAAACATTGCTGAATTCATTTACCAATTCTAGGAACTTTTTGGATGAATATTTAGGATTTTCTAGGTATATGATCATATCATCAGCAAATGGTGACAGTTTGACTTTCTCTTTCCTGATTTGGATGCCCTTGATTTCTTTCTCTTTTATGATTGCTGTGGCTAGGACTTCCAGTAGTATAATAAATAAAAGTGGTAAAAGTAGGCATCGTTGTCTTGTTTCAGTCCTCAGGGGGAATGCTTTCAACTTTTTCTCATTTAGTATAATGTTGGCCATGGGTTTGCCATAGATGCCTTTTATTACCTTAATATATGTGCCTTCTATGCCGATTTCACTGAGGATTTTAATTATAAAAGTATGCTGGAATTTGTCAAATGCTTTTTCTGTGTCTATTGAGGTAATAATGTATTTTTTTTTGTTTCTAATTCTGTTTATGTGGTGTATCATATTTATTGATTTGTGTATGTTATACCATCGCTGCATCTCTGGAATGAAACCTATTTGATCGTGGTAGATTACCTTTTTGATATTCTGTTGGATTTTGTTAGCTAGTATTTTGTTGAGTTGTGTTTTGTTTTTTTTTTTTTTTTTGGTCTATCTTTATAAGGAATATTGATCTGTAGTTTTCTTTTTCTGTTATGTCCTTCCCTGGTTTTGGTATTAGGGTGATACTGGCTTCATAGAATGATTTAGAGAGGATTTTCTGTTTATTTACCTTTTAAAATAGTGTCAATAGGATGGTACCAATTCTTAGAATGTCTGATATAATTCAGCTGTGAACCCATCTGGTCCTGGCTTTTTTTTGTTGTTGGCAATTTTTTTTTAATTACCATTTGAGCCTCACTTCTTGTTATTGGTCTGTTCAGGCTTTCTGTATTTTCCTGGTTTAATGTAGGAGCGGTGTATCTTTATAGGAATTTATCCATCTCCTCTAGGTTTTCTAGTTTATGCACATAAAGCCACTCATAGTAGCCTTGAATAATCTTTTGTATTTCTGTTTTCAGTTGTAAGATCTCTGGTTTCATTTCTATTATAATTGAGCTTATTTGAATCTATCTTATTTTCTTGGTTAATTTTGCTAATGGTCTATCAATATTATATATCTTTTTAAAAACACATCTTTTGATTTCATTTATCTTTTGCAAATTGTTTGTTTCAATTTTATTTAATTCTGCTCGGATCTTTCTTTTTCTTTTTTTCTGATTGGTTTGGGTTTGCACTGATCTTGTTTCCCAGTTCCGTGAAGTGTGATGTTAGATAGTCTATTTGTGCTCTTTCAGGCTTTTGATGTAATGCTCTGAACTTTTCTCTTAGCACATATTTTACTGTATCCCAGAGGTTTTGATAGGTTCTGTCACTATTATCATTCAGTTCAAAGAATTTTTAAATTTTCTTCATGATTTCATTGTTAATGCAGTGAACATGCAGAAGCAGGTCATTTAATTTCCATGTATTTGCATGGTTTTGATTGTTCCTTTTGGAGTTGATGTCCAATTTTATTCCATTGTTGTCTGAGAGTACTTGATATAATTTTGACTTTCTCAAATTTGCTGAGACTTGTTTTATAGTCTATCATGTGGTGTATCTTGGAGAATATTCCATGTACTGATGCATATAATGTATATTCTGCAGTTGCTTTGTAGAATGTCCTGTCCATTAAGTCCATTTGTTCCAAGGCATAGTTTAAGTCCATTATTTCTTTGTTGATTTTCTGTCTTGACCTGTCTAGTGTTGTCAGTGGAATATTAAAGTCCCTCACTATTATTGTGTTGCTATGTCATTTCTTATGTCTAGCAGTAATTGTTTTATAAATGTAGGAGCTCAAGTGTTGGTGCATATATATTTAGAATTGTGGTATTTTTCTGTTAGACTAGTTATTTTATCATTAGATAATGTCCCTCTTTGTCTTTTTAAACTGCTGTTACTTTAATATTTGTTTTTGTGTGATATAAGACTAGTAATCCCAGAACTTTGGGATGCTGAGGTGGGTGGATCATGAGGTCAGGAGTTTGAGACCCGCCTGGCCAAGATGGTGAAAAACTGTCTCACTAAAAATACAAAAATTAGCCAGGCGCGATGGTGGGTACCTGTAATCCCAGCTATTTGGGAGGCTGAGGCAGGAGAATCACTTGACCTCAAGAGGTGAAGGTTGCAGTGAGCTGAGGCCATGCCACTGCAATCTAGCCTGGGTAACAGAGCAAGACTCCATCTCAAACAAAAACAAAAACAAAAACAAAAATGGCTAGCTATTCCTGCTCACTTTAGTGTGTCCATTTGCATGGAATATCTTTTTCTACTCCTTTACCTTAAGTTTATGTGAGTCCTTATGTGTTAGGTGAGTTTCCTGAAGACAGCATTAAATTGGTTGGTAAATTCTTATCCATTATGCCTTTTTGTCTTTTTTAAGTAGAGCAGTTAGGGCATTTATATTAAATGTTAGTATTGAGATGTGAGGTACTATTCTATTGATCATGCAACTTTTCGCTTGATTACCTTGTGTTTTCCATCATTGTGTTATTGTTATATAGATCCTGTGAGATTTATACTTTAAGGATGTTCTATTTTTGTGTATTTGAGGACTGGTTTCAAGATTTAGAACTCATTTTATCAGTTCTTGTTGTTCTGGCCTGGTAGTGGTTCATTCTTTCACCATTAGCTTAAAAAAGACTGCATCCTTCCTTCAGTTTTGAAGCTTAGTTTTACTGGATACAACATTCTAGGCTGATAATTGTTTTATTTAAGGAGACTACACATGGACACAGGGAGGGGAGCATCACACACTGTCTGTTGATGGGGAAACTAGGGGTGGGACAGCAGGGCGTGTGGAGTTGGAAAGGGATAACATGGGGAGAAATGACATATATAGGTGATGGGGAGGAAGGCAGAAAACCACATTGCCATGTATGTACCTATGCAACAATCCCACATGTTCTTCACATGTACCCCAAAACCTAAAATGCTTAAGATTTTTTTCTTAGTCTTGACTTTAGATAACCTAATGATTATGTGGCTAGTCGCTGATCCTATTGCGATTAATCTGCCAGGTGTTTTTTGAGCTTATTGTATTTGGATGACTAGATCTCTAGTAAAGTGGGGGAAGTTTTCCTTGATTATTTCCTCAAATATGTTTTCCAGATTTTCAGATTTATCTTCTCTTTAGGAACACCAAGTATTCTTAGGTTTGGATGTTTAACATAGTCCCAAACTTCCCGGATTATGGCTGCTTCTCCTGAGTCAAACAGGTCTCCAGAGAAGTGAGGAAAAACTGGCAGTCACAGGCCTCATGCTGTTCACATACAGCTCACAGTCCTAGAGGCCGGTCTCACTTCCTCTGTGCCCTCCCAACAGTACCGAGCCTACTTCCAGACACCTGGTGACCAGTGCTGAGAGCTTGCCTCAGACCACAAGCCTCCCCATTGAGAAAGTAAGCCAACTCAGCTCTCAGGGAGCCTGCAGCAGTGATCCAATTCTCTGAAAGGTTCTATGGATTCTCTGGCTTTCCAGGTATGTTCCTGCACTAGCTCTTGGAGCAAAAGTTTACAGTGTGAATCTCCACATGCTGCTCTGTCTTTCCAATGGGAGCTGCAAGCTAGTCCTGCCTCCTATCTGCCATCTTAATCCAGCATTCTCTACTCCTTTTTTAAGGCTGTATCATATATATGTGTGTGCATATATATATACACGTATATATATTATATATTATGTATATATAATATATGTATACATATCATATATATGTATATATATACATATATATGTATACATGTATATATGTATATTTGATATATATATATACGTATATATGTCATAAAATGTCATGTGCATGTATATAATAAAATGTAATGGAAAATGTGTTACACATCACATTTTATTTATCCATTTATTTGTCAATAGACACAGAGGTTGAATCCATATTTTGTTACTGTGAATAGTGCTACAATAAACATAGGACTGAAGATATCTCTTTCAGTTCCAGGTATCCAGATTCCATTTTTTTATGTATATACCCAAAAATGGAATTGCTGTATCATATGGTAATTATATTTTAATATTTTGAGGAAATTTAATAGTATTTTTCATGTCTGTAACAATGTACATTTCCATAAATAGTATACAAGTTATCCCTTTTTACCAAATCCTCACCATCATTGGTTAAATTTTTCAATAGTATCCATTTTACCAGTTACGAGTTGATATCTCATTGTGCTTCTACCTTATATTTCCTTGGTGATTAGTGATGTTGAGCATTTTTTCAAATACTTGCAGGTTTTTGTCTTCTTTTGAGAAAAGTTTATTTAGGTTATTTGTGCATGTATTAATTAGATTATCAGTTTTCTTACAATTGAGTTGTTTGGGATATCAACCTCCTATCAGATGTATGGTTTGCACATATTTTCTCCATTCTATGTGTTGTCTCTTTACTCTGTTTATAACTATAAACTTCCCTCTTAGCACTGCTTTTTCTATATACTGTCGGCTTTGTTATAATGTGTTTCCATTATCATTTGTTTCAATAAATTATTTTTTTTTCACAGTTTTAAAAACACATTTTTTATTTTTAAGGTCAAGGGTACATGTGCAGATTTGTTTTATAGGTAAACCCGTGTAACTGGGGGTTGTTACACAAATTATTTCATCATGCAGATATTAAGCCTAGTACACATTAGTTATTTTTCCTGATCTTCTCCCTCCTCTGACCTTCCACCCTCCAGTAGGCCACAGTGTCTGTTGTTCTCCTCTGTGTCCATGAAAAACACATTTTAAAGCCAACTTTCTCCAAGACTTGTTGCTCTCTATTAGCAAGAATTGATTTTTTTCCCATTTATTTATTTTATTGCATTTTAGGTTTTGGGGTACATGTGAAGAACATGCAAGATTGTTGCATAGGTACACATGTGGCAGTGTGATTTGCTGCCTTCCTCCCCATCACCTACATCTGGCATTTCTCCCCTTGCTATCTCTCCCCAGCTCCCCACCCCCCACCGTCCCTCCCCTACATCACCACAACTGACCCTAGTGTGTAGTGCTCCCCTCCCTGTGTCCATGTGTTTTCATTGTTCAACACCCTCCTATCAGTGAGAACATGCAGTGTTTGATCTTCTGCTCTTCTGTCAGTTTGCTGAGAATGATGGTTTCCAGGTTCATCCATGTCCCTACAAAGGACTCAAACTCATCGTTTTTGATGGCTGCATAATATTCCATGGTGTATATGTGCCACATTTTCCCTATCCAGTCTATCGTCGATGGGCATTTGGGTTGGTTCCAGGTCTTTGCTATTGTAAACAGTGCTGCAGCGAACATTCGTGTGCACGTGTCCTTATAGTAGAATGATTTGTAATCCTTTGGATATATACCCAGTAATGGGATTGCTAGGTCAAATGGAATTTCTATTTCTATGTCCTTGAGGAATCGCCACACTGTCTTCCACAATGGTTGAACCAATTTGCACTCCCACCAACAGTGCAAAAGTCTTCCTATTTCTCCACATCCTCTCTAGCATCTGTTGTCTCCAGATTTTTTAATGATCGCCATTCTAACTGGTGTGAGATGATATCTCAATGTAGTTTTGATTTGCATTTCTCTGATGACCAGTGATGATGAGCATTTTTTCATATGTTTGATGGCCTCATGTATGTCTTCTTTTGTAAAGTGTCTGTTCATATAGTTTGCCCACTTTTGAATGGGCTTGTTAGTTTTTTTCTTGTAAATCTGTTTTAGTTCTTTGTAAATTCTGGATATCAGCCCTTTGTCAGATGGGTAAACTGCAAAAATTTTTTCCCATTCTGTTGGTTGCCGATTCACTCTAATGACAATTTCTTTTACTGCACAGAAGCTGTGGAGTTTAATTAGGTCCCATTTCTCTATTTTGGCTTTTGTTGTCAATGCTTTTGGTGTTTTGGCCATGAAGTCCTTGCCTACACCTATGTCCTGAATGGTTTTGCCTAGATTTTCTTCTAGGGTTTTGATGGTGTTAGGTCTTACGTTTAAGTCTTTAATCCATCTGGAGTTAATTTAAGTGTAAGGTCTCAGGAAGTGGTCCAGTTTCTGCTTTCTGCACATGGATAGCCAGCTTTCCCAACACCATTTATTGAACAGGGAATCCTTTCCCCATTGCTTGCTTTTGTCTGGTTTGTCAAACATCAGATGGTTGTAGATATGTTGTGTTGCCTCCGAGACCTCTGTTCTGTTCCATTGGTCTATATCTCTGTTTTGGTACCAGTACCATGCTGTTTTGATTACTGTAGCCTTGTAGTATAGTTTGAAGTCTGGTAGTGTGATGCCTCCCGCTTTGTTCTTTTTGCTTAGAATTGACTTGGCTATGCGGATTCTCTTTTGGTTTCATATGAAGTTTAAGATGGTTTTTTCCAGTTCTGCAAAGAAGGTCATTGGTAGCTTGGTGGGGATAGCATTGAATCTGTAAATTACTTTGGGCAGTGTGGCCATTTTCATGATATTGATTCTTCCTAACCAAGAACATGGAATGTTTCTCCATCTGTGTCCTCTCTTATTTCGTTGAGCAGTGGCTTGTAGTTCTCCTTGAAGAGGTCCTTTACGTTCCTTGTTAGTTGTATTCCTAGGTATTTTATTCTCTTTGTGGCAATTGTGAATGGAAGTTTGTTCTTGATTTGGCTCTTTAAGTCTGTTATTGGTGTATAGGAATGAGTGTGATTTTTGCACATTGATTTTGTATCCTGAGACTTTGCTGAACTTGCTTGCCAGTTTCAGGAGATTTGGGGCTGAGACGATGGGGTCTTCTAGATATACAATCATGTTGTCTGCAAATAGCGACAATTTGACTTCCTCCCTTCCTATTTGGATGCCATTTATTTCTTTTTCTTGCCTGATAGCTCTGGCTAGAAATTCTAATACTATATTGAATAGCAGTAGTGAGAGAGGGCATCCTTGTCTGGTGCCACATTTCAAGGGGAATGCTTTCAGTTTTTGCCCGTTCAGTATGATATTGGCTGTTGGTTTGTCATAAGTAGCTTTTATTATTTTGAGATATGTTCCATCGATACCTAGCTTATTGAGGGTTTTTAGCATAAAGGGCTGTTGAATTTTCTATACATCAATTGAGATAATCATGTGGTTTTTGTCTTTGGTTCTGTTTATGTGGTGAATTACGTTTGTAGACTTGTGTATGTTGAACCAGCCTTGCATCCCCAGGATGAAGCCTACTTGATCATGGTGTATAAGCTTTTTGATGTGCTGTTGCAATCGGCTCGTCAGTATTTTATTGAAGATTTTTGCATGTATGTTCATCATGGATATTGGCCTGAAGTTTTCTTTTCTTGTTGAGTCTCTGCCGGGTTTTGGAATCAGGATGATGGTGGTCTCATAAAATGACTTGGGAAGAATTCCCTCTTTTTGTATTGTTTGAAATAGTTTCAGAAGGAATGGTACCAGCTCCTCTTTGTATGTCTGGTAGAATTCAGCTGTGAACCCATCTGGACCTGGGCTTTTTTTGGGTGGTAAGCTCTTAATTGCTGCCTCAACTTCAGACCTTGTTATGGGTCTGTTCAGGGTTTCGGCTTCTTCCTGGTTTAGGCTTGGCAGTAGGCAAGTGTCCAGGAATTTATCCATTTCTTCCAGGTTTATTAGTTTGTGTGCATAGAGTTGTTTGTAATAATCTCTGATGATGGTTTGAATTTCTGTGAAATCTGTGGTGATATCCCCTTTATCGTTTTTTATTGCATCAATTTGGTTATTCTCTCTTTTCTTTTTTATTAATCTGGCTAATGGTCTGTCTATTTTGTTGATCTTTTCAGAAAACCAGCTCCTGGATTTTTTGATTTTTTGAAGGGCTTTTTGTGTCTCTATCTTCTTCAGTTCTGCTCTGATCTTAGCTATTTCTTGTCTTCTGCTAGATTTGAGTTTTTTTGATCTTGCTCCTCTAGCTCTTTCAGTTTTGACGATAGGGTGTCAATTTTTGATCTCTCCTTGCTTCTCATGTGGGCACTTATTGCTATGTATTTTCCTCTGGAGACTGCTTTAAATGTGTCCTAGAGATTCTGGTATGTTATGTCTTCATTCTCGTTGGTTTCGAAGAACATCTTTATTTCTGTCTTCATTTCATTGTTTATCCAGTCAACATTCAAGAGCAAGTTGTTCAGTTTCCAGGAAGCTGTGCGGTTCTTGGTTAGTTTTTGAATTCTGAGTTCTAACTTGATTGCACTGTGGTCTGAGAGACTGTTTGTTACGATTTCCGTTCTTCTGCATTTGCTGAGGAGTGACTTACTCACAGTTATGTGGTCAATTTTAGAGTCGGTGTGATGTGGTGCTGAGAAGAATGTATATTCTGTGGATTTGGGGTGGAGAGTTTTGTAAATGTCAATTAGGTTTGCTTGGTCCAGGTCTGAGTTCAAGTCCTGGATATCCTTGTTAATTTTCTGTCTGGTTGATCTGTCTAATGTTGACAATGGGGTGTTAAAGTCTCCCACTATAATTGTTTGTGAGTCTAAGTCTCTTTGTAAGTCATTAAGAACTTGCCTTATGTATCTGGGTGCTCCTGTATTGGATGCGTATATATTTAGGATCGTTATCTCTTCTTGTTGCATTGATCCTTCTACCATTATGTAATGTCCCTCTTTGTGTCTTTTGATCTTTGTTGCTTTAAAGTCTAATTTATCAGAGATGAGAACTGCAACTCCTGCTTTTTTTTGCTTTCCGTTTACTTGGTAAATCTTCCTCCATCCCTTTATTTTGAGGCTTTGTGTATCCTTTCATGTGAGATGGGTTTCCTGGATACAGCATACCGATGGGTTTTGTTTTTTTATCCAATTTGTCTGTCTGTGTATTTTGATTGGGGCATCTAGTCCATATACATTTAGGTTTAATATTGTTTTGTGCGAATTTGATACTGCCATTTTGGTGCTAGCTGTGTGTTTTGCCCTTTAGTTGAGCTGGTACTTGTTGTTCCTTTTTATGTGTAGAGCCTCTTTCAGGAGCTCTTGTAGAGCTGGTCTGGTGGTGACAAAATCTCTGAGTACTTGCATGTTCCCAAAGGATTTTATTTTTCCTTCACTTATGAAGCTTAGTTTGGCTAGATAGGAGATTCTGGGTTGAAAGTTCTTTTCTTTAAGGATGTTGAATATTGGCCCCCATTCTCTTCTGGCTTGTAGGGTTTCTGCTGAGAGATCTGCTGTGAGTCTGATGGGCTTCCCTTTGTGGGTAACCCGACCTTTCTCTCTGGCTGCCCTTAGCATTTTCTCTTTCATTTCAACCCTGGTGAATCTGACGATTATGTGCCTTGGGGTTGCTCTTCTTGAGGAATATCTTTGCGGTGTTCTCTGTATTTCCTGGACTCGAATGTTTGCCTGCCTTGCTAGGTTGAGGAAGTTTTCCTGGATAATATCCTGAAGAGTATTTTCCAGTTTCGATTCATTCTCTTCGTCGCATTCAGGTATGCCTATCAAACGTAGATTAGGTCTTTTCACATAGTCCCACATTTCTTGGAGATTTTGTTCATTCCTTTTTACCCTTTTTTCTCCAGTCTTGCCTTCCCGTTTTATTTCATTGAGTTGATCTTCGACCTCTGATATCCTTTCTTCTGCTTGGTCAATTCGGTTGTTGATACTTGTGCATACTTCGCGAAGTTCTCGTGTTGCGTTTTTCAGCTCCATCAATTCACTTATATTCCTTTCTATTTTGTCCATTCTCGTTAGCATTTCATCAAATCTTTTTTCAACTTCTTAGTTTCTTTGCATTTGGTTAGAACATGTTCTTTCAGTTCACAGAAGTTTCTTACTACCCACCTTCTGAAGTCTGATTCTGTCATTTCACCACACTCTTTCTCCCTCCAACCTTGTTCCCTTGCTGGTGAGGAGTTGTGATCCCTTGTAGGAGGAGAAGTGTTCTGGTTTCGGGTGTTTTCATCCTTTTTGTGTGGTTTCTTCCCATCTTTAAGGATTTATCCACCTGTCGACTTTGTAGTTGGTGGCTTTCATATTGGGTCTCAAATCTTTCAGATTGACGTTCTATTTGTTGATGATGAGGTTATTTTCTGTTTCTTGGTTTTCCTTCTGACAGTCTGGCCCCTCTGCTGTAGGTCTGCTGAGGTTCACTCCAGGCTCTGCTTGCCTGGGGTTCACCTGCAGCAGCTGCTGAACAGTAAGTGTTGTTACCAGTTTCCTTCTTCTGCTATCTTTGTCCCAGAAGGATACCCGCCTAGTGTCAATCTGATCTTTCCTGTCTGAGGTGTCTCTTTGGATATATAGTGGTCAGGGAACTGCTTGAGGAGACGGTCTCTTCTTTATAGGAGCTCAAATTGTGAGCTGTGAGCTCTGTTGTTGTTCATTCAGAGCTGCTGGGCAGGTACGTTTAGGTCTGCTGCAGCAGAACTCATAAACTGCTTTTTTTTCCCAGGTGCTCTGTCCCAGGGATTTAGAGCTTTATTTATGAGTTTCCATTAGGCTGCTGCCTTTTTTTTTTCCTTCAGACCTGCCCTGCCCAGCAAGGAGGCATCCTAGTCACTGTCTGCCTGTAGGGGCTTTGCTGAGCTGCTGTGGGCTCCGCCCAGCTGCTGAGTGAACTTCCCTGCAGTCCTGTTTATATGGGTGTAGTTAGAACTGCTTTGGTGATGGTGGCCCGCCTCTGTTGAGGCAGAGTCTCTCTGCTGTGGTGGATTGCCTTGGCAATGGTGGGCTGCCTCAGCAATGGCAGGTTGCCTTGGCAATGGCGGGCTGCCTCAGCATTGACCAACTACCTCTGTCGTGGCGTGCTGCCTTGGTAATGGTGGACATCCCTCCCCCACAGAGCTGGACTGTCCCAGTTTCAGCTGTGCTTGCTGTGAAAGTCTCAATCCAGAGTTTCTTCTTGCTGTTCTTTTGTGGGGGTGGGACCAGCCGAGCCTGATTGCCCGGCTCCCTGCCTCAGAGCCTTTTTTAAGTTGGTATTTCAGTCGCCTGTTGAAGAGGCGCCGGGGTCTGTTTGTTTTCCCCTGCGGCCACTCACTGCGCTGGCTTAAACAGCGGCACCGAGGTTTGTGGCGCTTTCTTTTTTTTTTTTTTTGTCCTGGAATCTACTGTCCTGGTTCTCTGCTCAGTCCCCTTTTTTAAACAGACGAATGGGCGACTTCCTGTGGCTCCAATCGCCTGCCTAAAGGGCACCCGGACCGGTGTATTTTGTATGGAGAACCGCTGCTCCGGGGCGCCAACAAAGCAGCTGCGTGGGGCAAAGCAGTGGCACCGGCCGGCACAGCTGCGCTGGCCGAAACAGCCGCGCTGGTGACCTGTGGAGCTCCTCCGCCTGGGAATTGCCTAGTCTGTGGGCAATAAAAATGCGGCATCCACTCACCCTCTGTGCTTTCACTGGGAGCTGAAATCCCGAGCTGTTCCTAAACGGCCATCTTGGATCCTCCCTCTCAATAAATTATTTAACTCTCTTTTTAATTTTTTCATTGACCCACTGGACATTCAGAGGCATATTGTTCAATGTCCATGTATGTGTACAGTTTCCAAAATTTATTTTATTAATTTTCAGTTTTATTTTATTGTGATTAGAGAAGACGCTTGATATAATTTCAGCTTTTGGAAGGTTTTTATAACTTGTTTTGTCACCTAATATTTGGTTCATCCTTGAGAATAATCTATGCACTGAGTAAAGAATCTATATTCTGCAGCCATTGGATGAAATGTTCTGTAAATATCTATTAGATCCACTTGGTCTATTGTGCAGATTAAGTCTGATATTTTATTGTTGATTTTCTGTCTGCAGGATCTGTCCAATGCTGAGAGTAGGGTGTCGACCTCTACAGCTATTATTGCACCTGAGCCTAACTGTTTCTTTAGCTCTAATAATATATATTTTTAAATATATCTGGGTGCTTCTGTATTAGGTGCATATATACTTAAAACTCTTGTATCCTCTTGTTGAATTGAACCCCTTGTCATTACATAGTGACTTACTTTGTGTCTTCTTATAGTTGTCATTTTGAAATATATTTCGTCTAAGTATAGCAACTTTGGTGCTATTTATTTGCAGGAAATTTTTTTGCACATTTTTATTTTTAGTTCTTGTGTGTTTTTATAGATTTAGTGTGTTTCTTTTAGGAAATGTGTCAATAGGTCTTGTTTTTTTCTTTTTTCTTTTTCTTAAATTTTACTTTAGGTACATACTATATCCAGCATTTCTCCCCATATTATCCCTCCCCATCCTCCCCACTCACTGCTGTCCCTCCCCTAACACCCCCAACTGCCCCCAGTGTGTGATGCTCCTCTCCCTGAGTCCATGTGTTCTCATTGTTCAACACCCACATGTGAGTGAGAATATGTGGTGTTTGGTTTTCTGTTCTTCTGTCACTTTGCTGAGAATGATGACTTCCAGATTCATCCAAGTCCCTACAAAGGGCAGGAATTCATCATTTTTTATGGCTGCATAGTATTCCATGGTGTGTATGTACCACATTTTCTTTGTCCAGTCTATCATTGATGGGCATTTGGGTTGGTTCCAGGTCTTTTTTATTGCATGCAGGGCTGCAATGAACATACGTGTGCATGTGTCTTTATAGTAGAATGGTTTGTAGTTCTTTGGGTGTATACCAAGTAATGGGGTTGCTGGGTCAAATGGAATTTCTATTTCTAGATCCTTGAGAAATTACCACACTGTCTTCCAAATGGTTGAACTAATTTACACTCCTACCAACTGTGTAAGAGTGTTCCTATTTCTCCACATCCTCTCCAGCATCTGTTGTCTCCAAATCGCCATTTTTAATGGTGCCATTCTAACTGGTGTGAGATGGTATCTCAATGTGGTTTTGATTTGCATTTCTCTAATGACCAGTGATGATAAGCATTTTTTCATGCGTTTGTTGGCCCATATATGTCTTCTTTTGAAAAATGTCTCTTCATTTCCTTCACCCACTTTTGAATGGGGTTGTTTGTTTTTTTCCTGTAAATCTGTTTTAGTTCTTTGTAGATTCTGGATATTACCCCTTTGTCAGATGGGTAGATTGCAAAAATTTTTTCCCCTTCTGTTGGTTGCCAGTTCATTCTAATGATGCTTTCTTTTGCTTTACAGAAGCTCTGAATTTTAATTATGTCCCATTTGTCTAGCTTGGTTTTTGTTGCCATTGCTTTTGGTGTTTTAATCATGAAGTCCTTGCCTATGCTTATGTCCTGTATGGTTTTGCCTAAGTTTTCTTCTAGTGTTTTTATGATGTTAGATTTTATGTTTAAATCTTTAATCCATCTGGAGTTAATTTTAGTGTAAGGTAATAGAAAGGGGTCCATTTTCTGCTTTCTGCACATTGCTAGCCAGTTTTCCCAACACCATTTATTAAACATGGAGTCCTTTCCCCATTGCTTGTTTTTGTCAGGTTTGTCAAAAATCAGAGGGTCGTAGACGTGTGGTGTTGCTTCTGGGGCCTCTGTTCTGTTCCATTGGTCTATGTATCTGTTTTGGTACCAGTACCATCCTGTTTTGATTACTGTAGCCTTGCACTATAGTTTGAAGCCTGGCAGTGTGATGCCTCTGGCTTTCTTTTTTTGCTTAGGATTGTTTTGGCTATGTAGGCTCTCTTGTGATTTCATATGAAGTTTAAAGTGGTATTTTCCAGTTCTGTGAAGAAGGTCATTGGTGGCTTGATGAGGATAGCATTGAATCTATAGATTACTTTGGGCAGTATGGCCATTTTCACGATATTAATTCTTCCTAACCATGAGCATGGATTTTTTTTCATCTATTCAGCCAGTCTATGTCTTTAGACTAGAGAGTTTAATCCATTTATATTCAATGTTATTATTAAGTAAGGACTTATTCCTCCTATTTTGTTATTTGTCCTGGTGTTCTCTTCCTTCTTTCTTTCCTTTCTGTCTTAGTGTTTTGAAGGTGATCTCCTCTGGTGATACAATTAGTTTTTTACTTTTTATATTTTTATGTCTCCATTGTACATTTTTTGGATTGAAGTAACAATGAGGCTAGCAAATATTACTTTATAACCCAATATTTTAACCTGTTAACAACTTAACACTGCTTGCAAAAACAAAGAAAAACTAATAAAAACTCCATGCCTTAACTTTGTTCCCCCATTTTTCAACTTCTTGATATTTCTGTTTATATCTTTGTGTACTGAATATGTCTTGAAAAGTTGTTGTAGTTTATTCCTGATTAGTTCATTAGTTCTACTTCAGAAAAGCATAGTTTACAGGCCACAGTTACATTATTGTAATATTCTATGTTTTTCTGTATACTTACTATTACCATTGAGTTTTGTACCTTACAGTGATTACTTATTTTTCATTAATGTTATTTTCTTTCTGATTATCTTGAATCGTATTATATTTAGCATTTTTTTGTGTAGGATAGGTCTGGTGTTGATGAAATTTCTTACTTTTGTTATCTCCATGTTTTAAAGATATTTTTGCTTGATATACTGCTCTATGGTAACTTTTGTTCCTTCAAGACTTTAAATAAGCCATTCCACTTCTCTTTTCAGTGGAAACCTTAGAGGTCCTGTTTCCACTGAAAAGTCTGCTGCCAGATGTATTGGAGCTCCATTGTATGCTATTTGTTTCCTTTCTTTTGCTGTTTTTAGGATCCCTTTTTAAATCCTTGATCTTTGGAAGTTTTATTACTAAATCCTTTGAGATAATCTTTCTTGAGTTATGTCTACTTGGTTTTCTATAACCTTCTTGCACTTGGATATGATATCTTCCTTTAGGTTTAGAAAGTTTTCTGTTATTAGTCCGTTCAATAAGGATTCTACCCTTATTTCTTTCTCTACCTCTTCTTTAAGGCCAATAACTTGGATTTGTCCTGTTTAGGCTATTTTCTAGTTCCGTGTAGGTGTCTTCTGTTTCTGCTTGTTTGTTCGTTTGTTTTCTTCACATTTTTTTAAATTGTATTTTAGGTTCTGGGGTACATGGGCAGATCATGCAGGATTGTTGCATAGGTACATAGATGGCAATGTGGTTTGCTGCCTCCATCACTCCCATCACCCACATCCGGCATTTCTCCCCATGTTACCCCACCAACCTCCCCACCTCCTATTGTCCCTCTCCTAGCCCCACCAACAGACCCTAATGTGTGATGCTCCCCTCCCTGTGTCCATAGGTTCTCATTATTCAACACCTGCCTATGAGTGAGAACATATGGTGTTTGATTTTCTGTTCTTGTGTTAGTTTGCTGAGAATTATCATTTCCAGATTCATGCATGTCCCTTAAAAGGAAACAAACTCATCGTTTTTATGGTTACATAGTATTCCATGGTGTATATGTGCCACATTTTCCCTGTCCAGTCTATCATTGATGGGCATTTGGGTTGGTTCCAGGTCTTTGCTATTGTAAACAGTGCTTCAATGAACATTCGTGTGCATGTGTCCTTATAATAGAATGATTTATAATCCTTTGGGTATATACCCAGTAATGGGATTACTGGGTTAAATGGACTTTCTATTTCTAGGTCCTTGAGGAATCACCACACTGTCTTCCACAATGGTCGAACTAATTTACACTTCCATCAAGAGTGTAAAATTTTTCCTATTTCACCACATCCCCTCCAGCATCTATTGTCTCCTGATTTTTTTATTGATTGCATTCTAACTGGAGTGAGATGGTATCTCAATGTGGTTTTGATTTGCATTTCTCTAATGACCAGTGATGATGAGCATTTTTTCATATGTTTTTGGCCTCATAAGTGTCTTGTTTTGAAAAGTGTCTATTCATATTCTTTGCCCACTTTTGAATGGGTCTGTTTGTTTTTTTCTTGTAAATATTAGCCCTTTGTCAGATGGGTAGATTGCAAAATTTTTTTCCCATTCTGTTGGTTGCCAGCTCACTCTAATGACTGTTTATTTTGCTGTACAGAAGCTATGGAGTTTAATTAGATCCCATTTATTTATTTTGGGTTTTGTTGCCAATGCTTTTGGTGTTTTAGTCATAAAGTACTTGCCCGTGCCTATGTCCTGAATGGCTTTGCCTAGGTTTTCTTCTAGGGTTTTTATGGTTTTAGGTCTTATGTTTAAGTCTTTAATACATCTGGAGTTAATTTTAGTGTAAGGTGTCAGGAAGGAGTCCAGTTTTGGCTTTCTTCACATGGCTAGTCAGTTTTCCCGACACCATTTATAAAACAGGGAATTCTTTTCCCATTGCTTGTTTTTGTTAGGTTTGTCAAAGATCAGATGGTTGTTGATGTGTGGCATTTCCTCTGAGGCCTCTGTTCTGTTCCATTGATCTATATCTCTATTTTGGTACCAGTACCATGCTGTTTTGATTACTGTAGCCTTGTAGTGTGTTTTGAAGTCTGGTAGTGTATGTAATGCCTCTAGCTTTGTTCTTTTGGCTTAGGATTGTCTTGGCTATGCAGGCTCTCTTTTGTTTCTGTTTGTCTCCTCTTACTATATCCAAATAGCCTACCTTTAAGCTCACTATATATATTTTTTTCTTTTTCTTTTTTCTTTTTTTTTTTTTTTTGAGCTGACTCTCACTCTGTCACCAAGCTGGAGTGCAGTGGCACAACCTCTGCTCACTGCAACTTTCACCTCCTGGGTTCAATTGATTCTCCTGCCTTAGCCTTCTGAGTAGCTGGGACTACAGGCATGTACCACCACTCCCAACTAATTTTTGTATTTTTAGTAGATTTGGAGTTTCACCATGTTGGCCAGGATGGTCACTATCTCTTGACTTTGAAGCTCACTATTTTTTTTTAAGACAGGGTGTGACTCTATTGCCCAGGCTGGAGTGCAGTGACATGATGTTGGCTCACTGTAACCTCTATGTCCAGGGCTTATACCATTCTCCTACTTCAACATTCCAAGTAGCTGGTACTACAGGCATGTGCCACCACACCCAGCTAATTTATGTATTTTTAGCAGAGATGGGGTTTCCGTATGTTGCCCAGGTTGATCTCAAATTCCTGAGTTGAAGCAATCCATCCACCTTAGCTTCCCAAAGTGCAGGGAATACAGGCATGGGTCATTGCACCTTGCCTTTTAAAATTTCTATTTTAGGTTTGAAGGTACATGTGAAGGTATGTTACATAGGTAAACTCATGTCACGGGGCAGGGTTTGTTGTGCAGATTGTTATCACTCAGGTATTAAACCCAGTACTCAATAGTTATTTTTCTGCTCCTCTCTCTCCTCCCACTCTCCTCCCTCATGTAGACCCCAGTTTCTGTTGTCCCCTTCTTTGTGTTCATGGCTTCTTTGTGTTCCAGTGCATGTGGTTGATATATACCACATTTTCTTTATCCAAAGACTGGAACCAACCCAAACCCCCATCAATGTTTGACTGGATAAAGAAAATGTGGCACATATACACCATGGAATACTATGCATCCATAAAATGAATGAGATCTTGTCTTTTTCAGGAACATGGATGGAGCTGGAGGCTACTATCCTTAGCCAACTAACAGAGGAACAGAAAACCAAATACCACATGTCTCACTTATAAGTGGAAGCTAAATGATGAGAACTCATGAACACAAAGAAGTAGGTTGATTCTATGTCTTTGCTATTATCAGTAGTGTTGTAGTGGTTATTCACTTGCATATGTCTTTATGGTAGAATAAGTTATATTACTCTGGGTATATACCCAGAAATGGGATTGCTGGGTTAATGGTAGTTATGCTATTACCTCTTTGAGGAATTGTCATACTGTTTTCCACAACAGTTGAACTAATTTATAATTCCATCAAAAGTGTATAAGGATTCTTTTTTGTCCACAACCTTGCCAGCATCTGTTACTTTCTAACTTTTTAACAATGGCCATGCTGACTCGTGTGAGATAGTAAATCACTGTGGTTTTGATTTGTATTTCCCTAATGATCAATGATGCTGAGCTTTTTTTTCTTCATATGTTTGTTGGCTGCTTGTGTGCTTCCTTTCAAAAGTGTCCTTGTTTTTTGCCCACTTTTTAATGAGGTTGTTTTGTTCATGTAAATTTGGTTAAGCTCTTTATAGATGTTGGATATTACACCTTTGTTAGATTCATAGTTTGCAAAAATTTTCTACCATTATGTGTGTTGCCTGTTTTCTGTATTGATAGTTTATTTTGCTGTGTAGAAGCTCTTAAGTTTAATTCAAGTTCACTAATTCGTTTTTTCTGCTTGTTAAATTCTGCTATTAAATGACTTCAATACATTCCTCAGTATACTAATTGCATTTTTTAGCTCCAACATTTTTTCTTGCTTCTTTTTTTTATTATTTCAATCTCTTTGTTAAATGTATCGGATAGAATTCTGAATTCCTTCTCTGTGTTATCTTGAATTTCTTTGTGTTTCCTCAACAGAGACATTTTGAATTATCTGTTTGAAAAGTTACATATTTCTGATTTTGATTAGTCACTGGTGCTTTATATATTCCACATATTTTCCTAAATGGTTGTGACGCTGGCAGATATTCTTCAGTGTCTAGGCATTGAAGAGTTAAGTATTTATTACAGTCTTCACTGTCTGGGCTTATGTGTACCCATCCTTCTTGAGAAGGCTTTTGAAATATTTGCAAAGAATTGGTCACTGTGACCTAAGCTGTATCTGCTTTAGTGGGCAATCCAAGCCCATTAATGCTATAGTTCTTGCAGACTCACTGAGGTACTGCCTTGACTGTCTTGGACAAAACCTGTGAGAATTATCTGAATTGCCAGACAGATTCTTGTTCTCTTCTCTTTCTTCCAAACAAACAGTGTATTTATCTCTCTGTTCTGAGCCATCTAAAGCTGAGGGTGGAGCGACACAAGCACCTCTGTGGTCACCAGCACTGTGACTGCTCTAGATCACACCTGAAGACAGTACAGCACTGTGCCTCACTCAAGTCCTGTTGTAACCACTTCCTGGCTACTGCCTATGTTTGCTCAAGACCTTAGGGCTCTACAACCAGCAGGTGGCACCTGTTACCTTTCCTTCAGGATGGTTAGGACTGCTAGGCTCTAGGAGTGTCCAGAAGTGCCATCCTAAAGCTAGGCACTACAGAAAAAAAAAAAAAAAAAAAAAAAAAAACCTTAGAATCTACCTAGTGTTCTATTGCACTGCAGCTCACCTGGCACTCATACCATAAGAGGCAGTCCTTCCCATTCTTCCCTCCTGTTTCCAAAGGCAGAGGAGCCTCCCCCAGTAGCCACCACCATCCCAGAGCATGAGGAGTACTGCCAGAATCCTAAAGGTTCAAGGGCTCTTAAGTCAGCTTGTGGTGAATGTTGCCTCACCTGGGACTCACCCTTTATGGCAATGGGCTCCCTTGGGGTCTGGCACATGTCCAGAATGCTGTCCAAGAGCCAAGGTCTGAATCACATTCTCCAAAAGCCCACTTAGTTCTCTACTACCCTGTCTGAGCTGGTACCTAAAGAGTAAAACAAAATATCCTTTACTTTTCTCTCTGCTTTTCTCAAGCAGAAGGAGTTTTGCCCCATAGCCACCACAGCTGGGAATGTGCTGAGTCTCAACTGAAGCCAGGAAGTCTTAGAATCTTACATAAGGCCCATGGCCTACTACGAGGGTATTGCTGTTTGTTATTTGGGGCCGAAGGTCTTTTTGGTCAGCAGGTGATGAGTCCTCCCAGGACTGGATCCTTCTGTTTAAGGCAGTGGGTTCCCTTTTGGCCCAGCATATGTCTTGAAAAGTTTTCTGGTAGCTAGAGTCTGGAAAGGGAGCAACATGACTCTGAATGTTGCCCCAAACTACTGTGGTTGAGCTGGAATCTAAGATGCAATATAAAGTCATCTTTACTCTTCTTCCTTCTCTCCTAAAGTGAAGGAAAGGGGTCTTTTTTGCAGCCATAACCTGAAGTATTTGGGGAAGGTGGCACAAGTCCCCCTTAACAGTCCCAGCTGACATCTGCACATTTGAGAAAACAGCCACCTAGTCTAGTCTTCTCAGGCTGGCTACAGTAAGGTAAATAACTTTTTCAGTCAGCCTGTCTAGAAATTCTGGGTGGGCTGGCTGGTGGAGTCCACAGAAGGGCCTGTTGCTGGAATCCTCACTATGGCTGACCTGGTGCCTATGTCAGTAGTGATGGGCCTGACACCTGGTTCCACAGCAACTGACTTCATGCCTGGGTCCACAAGTGTGGAACTGTGGTCTGGGTCTGAATTTTTAACCTAGTGCCTGGGGTCTTGGGCACTGACCTTATGCTAGGATCGGTCTGGATCCTGGATCTTCAGGGGCTGGCCTGGAGATTGGGGCTCTTATAGGCTGGACTAACCTAGTGCTGGAGTAGGCCTAGAGCTTGGAACCATGGGGCTCAGTGCAGAGACTGGGTCCACAGAGCCTGGCCTGTCTCTGAGGTAGGCCTAAATCCTGTGGCCATGAGGGATGGCCTGGTATTATAGTTCATAAAAGCTGGTGTGTCTTTCTGGGGTCCATAGTGAAGTTGTGTGTCCACTTTACTCTTCTTCTTTCACAGGGAGGATATCTCTCTCTACAGAGTGCTGTATGGGCTTGGGGGAAGGGCAAAGTGGATAGTGTGAAACTGTCTTTCCTACATTATTCCAGTACCCATTTTTTATTTCTATGCTCTGTCTAGGTGCTGTAAACTTTCATCAGGATTCCTTAGCTTTTGTGGAAGTTTTTTCATGCATGGATGTGAGACAGCCAGGTGGGAAGGACACCGTGGCAGTGCCTCCAACTGGCTTGTACACTGGGAGGAGTGCACACTGGGGCAGAGCCACAGAAGTTTGTGCCCTTTGCAGTGGGGAGGAGCCTGACCCCTCCTCTTCCTGTATGGAATCTGGGATTCAAGCTGCAAGGCAGGAAACACACTAGCAGGAACTCTGGCCTTGTGGAGAATACTGTTCCCCCTTTTTTTTCACTTCACCCAATAAAACCCTGCCTTCCTCACTCTTCAAATAGTCTGTGAGCCTAAATTTTCATGGCCATGAAACAAGAACCTATCTTTAGCTCAAGTGAGGAAAATCTTGCAATAGATGATTGTTGAAAAAGTTTCTGTGAGGAAAGAAGCACTGAAAACACCTATTTGGTCATCTTGTTGACTTCACTCCCTTATTTTTTACTTTCTAAGTGAGGAATCTGAGAGTATTTGAGTAGGCCACTCTTACAGCAACATAGGAGAAGATAATTTGTAAGCTCTTAACCTGGAAGATCGAGGTGTTTTTTTTTTTTTTTTTTTTTTTCATGTGAACTGGAAACTCCAGGGTTTGACTCAAGATAAAATTGAAGGTCCACAGGAAGTCAAACAGCTTCTATCTTTTTATTTATCCCTATTCCACCTTACTAACTCTTAGAGAGCCAGGAAGGCTCTGCATTAGTTGGAAAAGAAAGTACTATAGAATCCTCAGGAGAGTTCTATCCAGAGGGCTAAATTCAATATTACTTTTTTTTTTTTTGCCAAACCAATAAAAATCAGGTATTCTGAGGGTAGTCCCAGATTGGAGAGATGTCACAAACTGACCTAACTAGCCTTTCCCATAATTCTCATTTCAAAACTTCAGGTTTTGTTTGATTGAACTGAAACAGAACTTATTTTCTTGTTTTTGTCTTTAACAAACAAATGTATTGACATGTACATTCAGAAAAGTGCACAGTGCATAGATCATAAATGTGAAGCTCAGTAAATTTTCACAAAGCAAACAAACCTATATTAGCAGCAGTCATATCAAGAAACAGGATGCTTTCAGCATTTCCAGAACCCTGGAAGCCCTTCTTGTGTGCCCTTCTAATCAATACCCCCCATAATTTTTCATTGCATTGTTTTCCTTTTTGTCCTTATTGAATTTTAATAGTTCTTTGGATATTCTAGATACAACTCTATTATCAGATATATGATTTGTCAAAGTTTTCTCTATTTTGTGGGTTTCACTTCTTGATGGTGTCCTTTGAAGCACAGAATGTTTAATTTTGATGAAGTTCACTGTACCTATTATTTTCTTTTGTCTTTTGTGCTTTGTCATATGTAAGAAATGACTGACTGATGCAAAGCCATGAAAATGTAAGCCCATATTTTCTTCTAATGGTTTTATAGTTTTATTTCATATGTTTAGGTCTTTGATTTATTTTGGGTTAATTTTTGCATATGGTGTTGATTAATGGTTGTTATTAGTTATTTTGCATATGAATGTCTCGTTGTCTCAGCAACCTTCATTGTAAAGATGATCCTTTCCTCACTGAATTTTCTTGGCTCTTAATAGAAAATCAACTAGAGAGATAGATAGTAGGTGGATAGATAGATAGATAGGAAGGGAGTTTAGTCCATTTTTGCCTGGTGCAGCCCTTTTGCCATGTGAGGATACAGCATTCCTCCCCTCCGGAGTCTACAGCAACAAAGCACCATCTTGCAAGCAGAGATTCATCTCTCACCAGACACCAAACTTGCCAGTGCTTTAATTTCAAAATTACAGCCTCCAGAACTTTGAGACATAAATTTCTGTTCTTGTAGATTACCCAGTCATAGGTATTTTCTTATAGCAGCACAAGTGAACTAAAACAAATCCATAGGTCAATTTTGGGAAGTTTTATCTTCTTAAAATATTAAATATTGTGATTAGCATGGGATGTTTTTCTGTTTATTTAGGTCTTCTTTAATTTTTCAACAATTTTGTTGTTTCAGGGTGTAAGTTTTGTACTCCTTTTGTTAAATTAATTCTTAAGTTTTCAGTAATACTGTAAGTGGAATTTTTAAAATTTTATTTTGCACTTGTTTACTGCTATTCAATCTCCCTCCATCTCATTCTGCCTCCTTGATGTTGGGTGACGTTGGCACTACCCTGGTGAGGGAATCAATCAAGTACTACTTGCTTCCTTCAGGCAGAATTGGAACATCAGCTTCCTGCTGGGCCCTACTGACAGCACTAAATGAGAGAATCCCAGTTCTTCTGCCCCTACCAAGTGGGAGATGGAAGACCAGTCTCCTGCTCAGGAGGTAAGAGGATTAGCCTCCTGCTTGGCCCTGCTGTATCATCTGCTTCTTTGGAGCTGGTAATGGGGGTGCAGTGGGCTGGAATATCAACTGGAAGTGAGACTGTGTATTTTTCATTGATTTTTGACTAAAGTGGGGTGGGAATTGCCAGAAATATTTCCTTTTGTTAGACTATTCTTTCCCCAGGTCTTTGAATATGGGAAACAGACTTTTCTTGTAACATTTCTTTGTCTGCTCATTGATAGTTCTAGGTAAGAGGCTTTTGGAGGGGCTTGTTTAGGATATGTGGGGACAATCAGCAAGCCCAGGAAACTCTCCACCTTATCATTTCTCAAGTTCCAAGGTCCTGGCAGCCTGCCTTCTTCTTTTTGTCTTTCAGAGCCTTCCTATGCTTGTTGGTTATGTCCAACATTTTTTAGTTGTAAGTAAGAGGACCCAGGAGAAATAGGTTACTCAATCTTTGCAGAATTGGAAGTTATCTTTACCATTTTATAAGAAAAACTGTTTCATTGCATTCTTATTGGTAGGCATCATGTCCTGAAAGGAAAATGAAAAATCAGTTTAACTAAAATTCTTCATCTTGTCATTAACTCCTAGAACTTCTGGGCTAAAGGGGGTCTTACATAATCTAGTCTCACTTTCTCATTCTACAGTAGAAAAAACAATGTTAAAAAGAAATTTACAAGAAAAAAAAAAAACCATCAAAGGGTGGGTAAATGACATGAACAGACACTTCTCAAAAGAAGACATTTATGCAGCCAACAAACATGAAAAAAAGCTCATCATCACTGGTCATTACAGAAATGCAAATCAAAACCACATTGAAATACCGTATCATGCCAGTTAGAATGGTGATCATTAGAAAATCAGGAGACAACAGATGTTGGAGAGGATGTGGAGAAATAGGAATGCTTTTACACTTTTGGTGGGAGTGTAAATTAGTTCAACCATTTTGGAAGACAGTGTGGCAATTCCTCAAGGATCTAGAACTAGAAATACCATTTGACCAAGCAAACTCATTATCAGGAATATACCCAAAAGCGTATAAACATTCGATTATAAATACACGTGCACACACATGTTTATTGTGGCGCTGTTCACAATAGCATAGACTTGGAACAAATCCAAATGCCCATCAATTATAGACTGGATAAAGAAAACGTGGCACAAATACTCCATGGAATGCTATGCAGCCATAAAAAAGGATGAGTTCATGTCTTTTGCAGGGACATGGACGAAGCTGGAAACTATCATTCTCAGCAAACTGACACAAGAACAGGAAACCAAACACTGAATGTTCTCACTCATAGATGGGTGTTGAACAATGAGGACACATGGGCACAGGGAGGGGAATGTCATACACTGGGGCTTGTGGGCAGGTGGGGGTGTTAGGGGAGGGATAACAGGGGATGAGGGGATTGGGGAGGGCTAACATTAGGAGAAATACCTAATGTAGATGATGGGGGAATGGATGCAGCAAACCACCATGGCATGTCTATACCTATGTAACAAATCTGCACATTCTGCACATGTACCCCAGAACTTAAAGTATAATAAAAAATAAAATAAATACTTGCTGATATAAAATAATTGCAATGATTCAGAATCAGAAAAGCAGAATAATAGCTTTCTTTGCCTAAAACATAGCAGTCAGAACTCTTGGTCAAAATTATGGAGACGTCACAGATAATTCTAGCTTACATTTGGCATTTAGAGAAATTATTTTATATACATATATATATATATATATAACTGACAAATCATAGTTATTTGCATTTATGGGGAACCATGTGATGTTTTCATATATGTGTACAATAAGGCATAATAAAATCAAGCTAATTAACATATCCATCACCATGCTTACCTTTTTTTTTATAGTTAGATATTTGAAATTTACTCTTAGTTATTTTTAATTATATATAACACATTATTATTGACTGTTGTAACCTTATGGTTCAATAGATCTCAACACCTCTTCCACTTGTCTATATAAAACTTTGTAGTCTTTGAATAATAGCTCCCCAGTCTTTCTACCCCACCTCAGCCTCTGGTAGCCATCGTTCTCCTTTTTGCTTCTGTGAGTTCAACTTTATTAGATTCCTCATAAGCGAGATTATGCCGTATTTGTTTTTCTGAGCCTGATTTATTTCACTTAGCAAAATATCTTACAGATTAATCTATGTTGTCACAAATGACAGGATCCCACCCCCCGCTTTTTTTTTTTTTTTTTTTTTTTTTTTTTTTAGTTGGATTTTCTCTCTTGTTACCCAGGCTGGAGTGCAATGGCGCGATCTCAGCACACCGCAACTTCCGCCTCCTGAGTTCAGGCAATTCTCCTGCCTCAGCCTCCTGAGTAGCTGGGATTACAGGCACACGCCACCATGCCCAGCAGATTTTTTGTATTTTTAGTAGAGACGGTGTTTCGCCATGTTGACCAGGATGGTCTCGATCTCTTGACCTCGTGATCCACCCGCCTCGGCCTCCCAAAGTGCTGGGGTTACAGGCGTGAGCCACCGCCACCCCCCTTTTAAAAGCTGTTTAGTATTCCATTGTGTATATATACTACATTTTCAATTTTTTTTTTTTTTGAGACAGAGTCTTACTCTGTTGCGAGGCGCCAGGCTAGAGTGCAGTGGCATGATCTCAGCTCACTACAACATCCACCTGTCAGGTTCAAGCAATTCTTCTGCCTCAACCTCCCAAGTAGCTGGGACTATAGGTGCTCGCCACCATGCCCAGCTAAGTTTTGTACTTTAGTAGAGACGGGGTTTCACCATGTTGGCCAGGATGGTCTCAATCTCTTGACTTTGTGATCCACCTGCCTCAGCCTTCCTAAGTGCTGGGATTACAGGCGTGAGCCACTGCACCTGGCTTTTTCTTTTTTTTTTTGAATGGAGTCTCACACTGTCACCTAGGCTGGTATGCAGTGGCACGATCGCGTCTCACTGCAACCTGTGCCTCCTAGTTAAAATGATTCTCTTGCCCCAGACTCCTGAGTAGCTAGGATTACAGGCTCCCACCACCACCTCCCACTATTTTTTGTTGTTGTTGTGTTTTTAGTAGATTCGGGGTTTCATTGTGTTTGCCACACTGGTCTCATAGTCCTGACCTTGTGATCCACCTACCTCGGCTTTCCAAAATGCTGGGATTGCAGGCATGAGTCACTGCACCCATCCTATACCACATTTTCTTTATCCACTCATCCACTGATGAATAATCAAGTTTCTTTTTTTTTCATATCTTGTCTACTGTGGGAAATGATGCAACAACCATGAGAATGCAGATATCCCTTCCACATACTGCTTTCAGTTATTTTGTGTATATACCCAGAAGTGGTATTACTAAGTCATATGATACTTCCATTTTTAGTTTTTTGAGGAACTGCTGTATGGTTTTTCATAATGGCTCTATTAATTTACATTCCCATCAAGAGTGTATAAGAATTTCCTTTCTCTGTATCCTCTCCAATTCTTATCTTTTGTCTTTTTGATAAAAACTATTCTAACAGTTGTGAGAGAATATCTCTTTGTGGTTTTGATTTCGATTTCCTTAATCATTATTGATTTTATGGATATTTTTTCACATACTTATTGGTGATTGGTAGGTCTTCTTTGGAGACATGCCTGTTTACATCACTTTTAAAAGTTTTATTTGTTTTCTTGCTGTTGAGTTGTTGAGCTTTTTATGTATTTTAGTTATTAACCTTTTATCAAATGTATGGTTTGCAACTATTTTCTCCCATTCTGGAAATAATCTTTGTTAATTGTTTCCTTTGCTGTGCAGAGGCTTTTAGTTTGATGCCATTCCATTTGTCTATTTTTGCTGTTGCTGTCTGTGCTTTTAGGGTCATATCCAAAAATTTATTTCCCAGACAAGTATTGTGAAGGCTTTTTTCTATATTTTACTCTAGTAGTTTTACAGTTTTGGGTCTTATATCTAAGTATTTAATTCATTTTGCGTTGATTTTTGTATATGGTATAACGGTCTAATTTCATTCTTCTTTATGTGAATATCTACTTTTTCCAACACCATTTATTGAAGAGACTGTTCTTTCCCCCACTGTGTGTTCTTGGCACCTTTTTGAAGTTAGTTGATGGTGAATACATGCATTTACTTTTGTGTTCTATATCTATTCCACTAGTTTATGTGCCTGTTTTTATGCCAGTACTGTGCTATTTTGATTGCAATCACTTCATAATATATTTGGAAATTAGTGTGATGCGTTCACATTTTTTCTTTCTGTAAAGATTGTTTTGTTTATTCAGGGTTTCCGATTTTTTTTTCATTTCTTTAAAAAATGAAATTGGAATTTCAATAAGAATTGCATTGAGTCTGTAGATCATTTTGAGTAATACAGTTTCACAATATTAACTGAATGATATAGAAGAAATAAATCCCTAGACAGACACAACCTATCAAGGCTGAATCATGAAAGAAATAGAAAATCTGATCAAAGGAAATGGAATCAATAATAAAATGTTTTCCACCAAGGAAATGCCCAGAACCAGACAGCTTCATTGCTAAATTCTACCAAACATTTAAAGAATAATTAATATCAGTTATTCTCAAATGCTTTCAAAAAGTTAAAATAAAGGTAAGACTTTTATACTCATTATAAGAGGCTAGCATTACTCTGCTATCAAAGCCAGACAGGAACATTACAGGAAAAGAAATTATTAGGCCAATATTCCTAATGAACATAGATGCAAAAATCCTCAACAAAGTACTAGCAAAGTGAATTCAGGAACGCATGAAAAATAATCATTTCATAATCAAACAGGCTTTATCTTAGAGTTACAAAGATGATTCAACAAATATCAGTCAATAAAAACAATAAACAACATTGAAAAAATGAAGAATAAAAATCATATGATCATCCAACACAAAGAAAAATTGAGAAACTCCAATACCCTCTCATGGTAAACTCTTTCAACAGATTATTATAGAGGGAATATACCTCAACACAAGAAAGGCCTTATGTGACAAACCTGTAGATAACGTGATTCACAATAGTAAAAAGTTGAAATATTTTCTTAAGGAACCGGCAGCAATCCTTGCTGTTCTGCAGCTCCGAAGGATGATTCCCAAGCAAGCAGAATCTGGAGTGGACCTCCAGCGTTCCTGCAGCAGAGGAGCATGACTGTTAAAAGGAAAACTTAAAAACTAAAAGAAATAGCTTCAACATCAACACAAAGGATGTCCACTCATATACCCCATCCAAAAGTCACCAATTTCAAAGACAAAAGGTAAATAAATCCACAAAGATGGGGAGAAACAAGCGAAAAAAGGATAAATACACCAAACACCAGAATGCTTCCCCTTCTCCAAGGGATCACAACTCCTCATCAGCAAGGAAACAAAACTGGATGGAGAATGAGTTTGACAAATTGACAGAAGCATGTTTCAGAAGGTGGATAATAACAAACTTCTCTGAGCTAAATGAACATGTTCTAACCCAATACAAGGAAACTAAGAAGCTTGAAAAACAATTAAACTTAAATGCCAACTAGAATAACCAGCTTAGAGAAGAACATAAACTTGATGGAGCTGAAAAACACAGCCTGAGAACTTCACAAAGCATACAAAAGCCTCAATAGCTAAATCGATCAAGGAGAAGAAAGGATATTAGACATTGAATATCAACTCAATGAAAGGAAATGAGAAGGCAAGATTAGAGAAAAAAGAGTGAAAAGAAGTGAACAAAGCCTCCAAGAAATATGGGATTGTGTGAAAAGAGCAAATCTACATTTGATAGGTGTACCTGATTATGATGGGAAAAATCAATCCAAGCTGGAAAACACTCTTCAGGATATTATCCACGAGAACTTCCCCAAACGAGCAAGGGAGACCAACATTCAAATACAGGAAATACAGAGAACACCCTAAAGATATTCCTCAAGAAGAGCAACCCCAAGGCACATAATCGTCACATTCACCATGGATGAAATGAAGGAAAACATGCTAATGGCAGCCAGAGAGAAAAGTCAGGTTACCCCCAAAGTAATGCCTATCAGGTGCACAGCAAATCTCTTGGCAGAAACCCTACAAGTCATAAGAGAGTGGGGACCAATATTCAACATCCTTAAATAAAAGAAATTTCAACCCAGAATTGCATATCCAGCCAAATTAAGCTTCATAAGTGAAGAAGAAATAAAATCCTTTGTGGACAAGCAATTGCTGAGAGATTTTGTCATGACCAGGCCTGCCTTACTAGAGCTCCTGAAAGAAGCACTAAACATGGAAAGGAACAACCAGTACCAATCACTGCAAAAACGTATCAAACGGTAAAGAGCATCAAAGCAATGAAGAAACTGCATCAACTAATGGGCAAAACAAACAGCTAGTATCAAAATGGCAGGATCAAATACACACATAACAATATTAACATTAAATGTAAATGGGCTAAATGCCCCAATCAAAAGACAAAGACTGGCAATTTGGATAAAAAGTCAAGACCCATTTGTTGTATTCAACAGACCAAACTCACATGCAAAAACACAGATAGTCCCAAAATGAACGAATGGAGGAAGATTTACCAAGCAAATGGAGAGAGAAAAAAAAAGTAGAGGTTGCAATCCTAGTCTCTGACAAAACGAACTTTAAACTAACAAAGATCAAAAGAGACAAATAAGGGTATTATAAATGGTAAACAGATCAATGCAACAAGAAGAGCAAAGTACTCTAAATATCTATGCACCCAATACAGAAGCACCCAGATACATAAAGCTAGTTCTTAACGACCTACACAGAGACTTAGTCTCCGACACAATAGTAGTGGGAGACCTTAACACCCCACTGTCAATATTAGACAGATTAACAAGACAGAAAATTAACAAGGATATCCAGGACTTGAATGCAAATCTGGACCAAGCAGACCTAATAGACACCTACAGAATTCTCCATCCCAAATCCACAGAATATACATTCTTCTCAGTACCACATCACACTTACTCAAAATTGACCACATAATTGGAAGTAAATCACTCCTCAGCAAATGCAAAAGAATGGAAATCATAACAACCAGTCTCACAGACCACAGTGCAATCAAGTTAGAACTCAGGATTAAGAAACTCACTCAAAACCACACAACTCCATGGAAACTGACCAGCCTGCTGCTGAATGACTACTGGATAAATAATGAAATGAAGGCAGAAAAAAAGATGCTATTTGAAACCAATGAAAATGAAGACACAATGTACCAGAATCTCTGGGACACATTTAAAGCATTTTCTAGAGGGAAATGTATAGTACTAAATGCCCACATAAGAAGTGAGGAAAGATCTAAAATCAACACCCTATCATTGCTATTAAAAAACCAGAGGAGAGACATCAAACATATTCAAAAGCTAGTGGAAGACAATAAATAAGATCAGAGCAGAACTGAAGGAGATAGAAACACAAAAAGCCCTCCAAAATAATCAATAAATCCAGGAGCTGGTGTTTTGAAAAGATTAACAAAATAGATGGACCACTGGCCAGACTAATAAAAAAGAAAAGAAAGAAGAGTCGAATAGATGCAATAAAAAATAATAAAGGGGAGATCACCACTGATTCCTCAGGAATACAAACTACCACCAGAGATTACTACAAACAACCCTATGCACATAAACCAGCAAATCTAGAAGGAATGGATAAATTCCTGGACACTTACACCCTGTCAAGTCTAAACCAGAAAGAAGTAGAATCCATGAATAAACCAATACCAAGGTCTGAAGTTGAGGCAGCAATTAATAGCCTACCAACCAAAAAAATTCCGTGTCCAGGTGGCTTCGCAACCGTATTCTACCAGACAAACAAAGAGGAGCTGTTACCATTACTTCTGAAACTATTCCAAATAATACAAAAAGAGAGAATCCTCTCTAACTCATTTTATGAGACCAGCGTCATCCTGATACCAAAACCTGGCAGAGACACAACTAAAAAAGAAAATTTCAGGCAAATATTCATGATGAACATAAATGCAAAAGTATTTAATAAAATACTGGCAAACTGATTGCAACAGGACATCAAAAAACTTATCCATCACCAACAAGTAGGCTTTGTCACGAGGATGCAAGGCAGGTTCAACATATGCAAATCTATAAACGTAATACATCACATAAACAGAACAAAAGGCAAAAACCACATGATTATCTCAATAGATGCAGAGAAATTCTTTGACAAAATTCAACAGCTCTTTATGCTAAAAACTCTAAATAAACTAGGTATTGATGGAAGGTATCTCAAAATAATAAAAACTATTTATGACAAGCCCACAGCCAATATCATATTAAATGGACAAAAACTGGAAGCATTCCCTTTGAAAACTGGCACTATACAAGGGTACCCTCTCTTACCATTCCTATTCAACATAGTATTGGAAGTTTTAACCAGAGCAATCAGGCAAGAAATAGAAATAAAGGGTATTCAATTAGAAAAAGAGGAAGTCAAACTGTCTCTATTTGCAGATAACATGATTGTATATTTAGAAGACCCAATCGTCTCAGTTTAAAATCTCTTTAAGACAATAGGCAACTTTGGCAGAGTCTCAGGATGCAAAATAAAAATGCAAAAATCGCAAACATTCCTATACACCAATAACAGACAGAGAGCCAAGACAAGAGCAAACTCCTATTTGCAATTGCCACAACAAGAATAAAATACCTAGGAATACAACTAACAAAGGATGTGAAGGACCTCTTCAAGGAGAACTACAAACCACTGCTCAAGGAAATAAGAGAGTATTACAAACAGCTGGAAAAACGTTCCATGCTCATGGTTAGGAAGAATCAATATCATAAAAATTACTATACTGCCCAAGGTAATTTATAGATTTAGTGCTATCCCAATCAAGCTACCATTGACCTTCTTCACAGAACTGGAAAAAAAAATCTTAAACTTCATATGATACCATAAAAGAGCCTGCATAGCCAAGACAATCCTAAGCAAAAAGCACAAAATCGTGCTACCTGACTTCGAAGTATACTACAAGACTACAGTAATCAAGAGCATGGTACTGGTACCAAAGCAGAGATATAGACCAATGGAACAGAACAGACCCCTCGGAAGTAATGCCACACATCTACAACCATCTGATCTTTGACAAACCTGTCAAAAACAAGCAATGGGGAAAGGATTCCCTATCTAATAAATGGTGTTGGGAAAACTGGCTAGCAGTGTGCAAAAAGCTGAAACTGGACCCCTTCCTTACACCTTATTAAAAAATTAACTCCAGATGGATTAAAGATTTAACCATAAGATCTAACACCATAAAAACCCTAGAAGAAAACCTAGGCAATACCATTCAAGATATAGGCATCGGCAATGACTTCATGACTAAACCACCAAAGCAATGGCAACAAAAACCAACATAGACAAACAGGATCTAATTAAATTTAAGAGCTTCTGCACAGCAAAAGAAACAAGCATTAGAGTGAACTGACAACCAACAGAGTGGGAAAAAATTTTTGCAAGATGCCCATTTGACAAAGGGCTGCTATCCAGAATCTACAAAGAACTAAAACAAATTTCCAAGAAAGAAACAAACAACCCCATTAAAAAGTGGGCAAAGGATATGAACAGACACTTTTCAAAAGAAGACATTTACACTGCCAACAAACATGAAAAAATGCTCATCATCACTGGTCATTAGAGAAATGCAAATCAAAACTACATTGGGATCACATCTCATACCAGTTAGAATGATTATCATTAAAAAATCTGGAGACAACAGATGCTGGAGAGAATGTGGAGAAATAGGAACACTTTTATGCTGTTGGTGAGAATGTAAATTACTTTGACGATTGTGGGAGACAGTGTGATGTTTCCTAAAGGATCTAGAAATAGAAATACCATTTGACCCAGCAATCCCATTACTGAATTATAAATTGTTCTATTATAAAGACTCATGCACACAAATGTTCATTGTGGCACTGTTTAAAATAGCCACAATGTAATGGCTTTGGGGAAGCGAGGCTAATTTCACCTGTAAACAAACCCCACAGAAAGACCACCCACCCAGCAACCTGACTGAATCCAAGGCAACCCAGCAATGCCTCTACAGGCCAAAAAAGATATAGCTCCAACTGCAACAGAAGGGACGTCCACTCAGAGATTTCTCCCGAAATCACCAACTTCAAAGATCAAAGGAGATAAATCCATGAAGATGGGAAAAAACCAGGGCAGAAACGATGAAACTTTCAAAGACCAGAACACCTCTCCCCTTTCCAGGGATCACAATTCCTCACCATGAAGGGAAGAAAACAAGACAGAAAATGAGTGTGACGAATTGACAGAAGTAGGCTTCAGAAGGTGGATAATAACAAGCTTCTCTGAGTTAAAAGACCATGTTCTAACCCAAAGCAAAGAAACTGAGAACTTTGAAAAAAGGTTAGATGAAATGCTAACTAGAATAACCAGCTTAGAGAAGAATGTATATGACTTGATGGAGCTGAAAAACACAGCATGAGAACTTTACGAGGCATGCACAAGTTTCAACAGCCCAATCGATCAAGCAGAAGAAATATCATAGATAGAAGATCAAATCAGTGAAATAAAATGAGAAGGCAAGATTAGATTTTAAAAAAAAGGGTGAAAATAAATGAATAAAGCCTATGGGGACTATGGGATTATGTGAAAAGACCTAATCTGTGCTTGATCAGTGTACCTGAATGTGACGGGGTGAATGAATTCAAGTTGGAAAACACTCTTCAGGATATTATCCAAGAGAATTTCCCCAACCTAACCAGGCAGGCCAACATTCAAATCCAGGAAATACAGAGAACACCACAAAGATATTCCCAAGGCCCATAATCGTCAGATTCACCAGGGTTGAAATGAAGGAAAAAAATCCTAGGGGCAACCAGAGAGAAAGGTCGAGTCACCCACAAAATAAAGACTATGAGACTCACAGGGATCTCTAGGCAGAAACTCTACAGGCTAAAAGGGAGTGAGGGCCAATATTCAACATCCTTAAAGAAAAGAAATTTCAACCCAGAATTTCATATGTAGCCAAACTAAGCTTCATAAGTGAGGGAGAAATAAAATCCTTTACAGTCAAGCAATTGCTGAGAGATTTCATCACTACATGACCTGCCTTACAAGAGCTCCTGAAGGAACTACTAAACGTGGAAAGGAAGAACCAGTACCAGCCACTGCAAAAACATACCAAATAGTAAAGAACAACACAATGAAGAAACCACATCAACTAATGGGCAAAACAACCAGAGAGTAACAAAATGGCAGGATCAAATTCAAACATAACAATATTAATGTTGAATGTAAATGGCCTAAATGCCCCAATCAAAATACACAGACTGGCAAACTGGATAAAAAGTCAAGACCCAACGGTGTGCTATATTCAGGAGACACATCCCACATGCAAAGACTCACACAGACTCAAAATAAAGGGATGGAAGAAGATATGGAGAGAAAAAAAAATGCAGGGGTAGCAATCCTAGCCTCTGATAAAATGGACTTTAAACCAACAAAGATCAAAAGAGACAAAGAAGGGCATTACATAATGGTAGAAGGATCAGTGAAACAAGAAGAGCTAACTATCTTAAACATATATGAACCCAGTGCAGGAGCACCCAGGTACATAAAGCAAGTTCTTAACGGCTTACAAAGAGACAAGACTCCCACACAATAATTGTGGGAGACTTTAACACTCCATTAACAATATTGGACAGATCAACAAGACAGAAAGTCAACAAGGATATCCAGGACTTGAATGCAGATCTGGATCAAGCAGACCTAATAGACATTTACAGAACTCTCCACCCCAAATCCACAGAATACACATTCTTCTCAGCACCACATCACACTTACTCTAAAATTGACCATATAATTTGAAATAAATCACTCCTCAGCAAATGCAAAAGAACAGAAATCGTAACAGTCTCTCAGACCACAGCACAATCGAATTAGAACTCAGGATTAAGAAAAGCACTCAAAACTGCACAATCACATGGAAATTGAACATCTTGCTCCTGAATGATGAATGGTTAAACAATGAAATGAAGGCAGAAATAAAATGTTCTTCAAAAACAAAGAGAATGAAGGCACAATGTACCAGAATCTCTGGGACAAATTTAAAGCAGTGTCTAAAGGGAAATTTATAGCAATAAATGCCCATATGAGAAAAAGGAAAGATTTAAAATCAACACCCTATCATCAAAATGAAAAGAGATAGAGGAGCAAGATCAAAGAAACTCAAAATTAAGCAGAAGACAGGAAATAACTAAGATCAGAGTAGATAGAACTGACGGATATAGAGGCACAAAAAACCCTTCAAAAAAATCAATAAATCCAGGAGTTGGGTTTCTGAAAAGATCAACAAAATAGACCACTAGCTAGACTAATAAAAAAGAAAAGAGAGAAATATCGAATAGATTCAATAAAAAATAATAAAAGGGAGATCACCACCAACTCCTCAGAATACAAACTACCATCAGATATTACTACAAACAGCTCTATGCACATAAACTAGTAAATCTGGAAGAAATGGTTAAATTCCTGGATACCTGCACACTCCAAAGACTAAACCAGGAAGAAGTTGAAACCCTGAATAGACCAATACCAAGGTCTGAAGTTGAGGCAGCAATTAATAGCCTACCAATAAAATAAAGTCCAGGTCCAGACGGGTTCACAGCTGAATTCTACCAGATACACAAAGAGGAGCTGGTACCATTCCTGTTGAAACTATTCCAAACAATACAAAAAGAAGGAATCCTCCCTAACTCTTTCTATAAGACCAATATCATCCTGACACCAAAACCTGGTAGAGACACAACTAAAAAAGAAAACTACAGACCAGTATCCAGGATGAACATTGACGCCAAAATCTTCAATAAAATACTGGCAAATCGAATCTAACAACACATAAAAAAGCTTATCCACCATGATCAAGTAGACTTCATCCTGAGAATGCAAGGCTGGTTCAACATATGCAAATCTACAAACATAATCCACCACATAAACAGAACCAAAGACAAAAACCACATGATTATCTCAATAGATGCAGAGAAGGCCTTTGACAAAATTCAACAGCCCCTTATGCTAAAAATTCTCAATAAACTAGGTATCAATGGAATGTATCTCAAAATAATAAAAGTTATTTATGACAAACCCATAGCCAATACCATACTGAATAGGTAAAAACTAGAAGCATTCCCTTTAAAAACTGGCACTAGACAAGGATGCCCTCTCTCACCACTCCTATTCAATATTGTGTTGGATAGTTCTAGCCAGGGTAATTAGGCAAGAAAAAGAAATTGAGGGCATTCAATTAGGAAATGAAGCCAAATTGTCCCTATTTGCAGATAATATGATTATATATTTAGAAGACCCCATCATCTCAGCCCGAAACCTCCTTAAGCTGATAGGCAACTTTGGCAAAGTCTCAGGACACAAAATCAATGTGCAGAAATTGCAAGCATTCCTATACACCAACAGCAGACAAACAGAAAGCCAAATCATGAGCAAACTCCCATTTATAATTGCTACAAAGAGAATAAAATACGTAGGAATACAACCAACAAAGGATGTAAGATCTCTTCAAGGAGAACTACAAACCACTGCTCAAGGAAATAAGAGAGGACGCATACAGATGGAAAAACTTTCCATGCTCATGGTTAGGAAGAATCAATAATGTGGAAAATAAAAATAATAAAAGAAAAAACTATTTTACACATAGCAATGTAACGGAATCTCAAGATAATCATGTTGTGTGAAATAAGCCATACAAAAAATAATACATACTATGTGATGCAAGTCAAATTCTAAAAAAAAAATGCAAACTTAAAAAAAAGGAAAATACACAATATTAATTAGCATATTTTAACCTAAGTAGCATATGATTTTGTGCCTGCTCCAGTCTGTCTTAAATGCATACTTTTGTAATACAAATTTGACTTAGTTTTTGTTGTCGATGCTGATTATTAATCTAATTGACATATTATTTTTTTCTCATTATTCTATTATGAAAAATTTCAACAAACACTAAACTTGAAAGAATCTTACAGGGAATATTCATATACATACAATCTAGATTCTAACATTAACAATTTACTATGTTTCCTTTATCACATCTATCAATATGCGTTTTGCCATAAATCCATCTTAAATTTTTTGCCTTGTTTTAAACTGTTGCATAGCATTTCATAGAATTGTGATAACATAGTTTGTCTGACGTTTATTTCTATTATGGTTGAAGTTAGTATCCTTTTCTATTTGGGCCCATTTTAGTAAATGATTAGGAGCAGAAATTTCTGTAATATACATAGCAAATATATTTTAAATATTTAGTAGATATTAACAAATTACTTTTCATAGTAGTTATACCAATTTGTAGTTCTCATTGGAGTATGAGATGCTTGTTTCCTCACATATTTTCACATGCCTTCATCAATTTCTAAAATGTTTTTAAAATGTTAGTCAATATAGTGAAACGGTGGTAAATGATTTCTTTTTCTGCTTTTATTTGCAATTTGCATTTCTCTGATTACCAGTGATTTGACCTTCTTTCCATGTTTTATTGTCCATTTTGGCTTTTGTTTTCATTCTTATCCTTTGACTATAATTTTATTGGATAATCTTTTTCACATATATTCTGGATAGTAATTATTTATCTGTTATATATTTGGCAAATAATTTCCCTTGTCTATTGCTCATCTTTCCACTTATGTTGTGTACAGAACTATTCCATCTTACATTTATATGGCACTTTTACTTTAGTTGATCTTCAGGGCTACCTGTGAAGTTAACAAGCAAGATGGTTTTATCCTCATTTTGTAGATGAGGACTCTAAATTGTAGAGAGATTAAAAAAAAAAAAAGCCTGTCTAATAACAAGCAGCTAGTATGTGGCAATAGCAGGACTCAGAGTTAGGTCTGTTGACTCCTGTATTAGTTTTCCATCACTGCTATAATAAATTAGTAAAAACCTGTTTCTGAAAACAATATTTATTTATTTATTTGGACTTTTTCTTCAACTTTTAACTTCAGGAGTACATATGCAGGATGTGCAGGTTTGTTATATTGGCACATGGTGATCTGCTGCACAAATCATCCGATCACTTAGGTATTAATCCCAGAATCCATTAACTACCCTTCCTGATACTCTCCCTCCCCTCACCCTACCCTACTTCCTCCAACAGGCCCCAGTGTGTGTTGTTTCCCTCTCATGTGTCCATGTAAGAACATATATTTATTATCTTATAGTTTTAATAGGTTAGAAGTCTAAAATTGTTCTCGCTGTGCTAGCATCAAGGTGTCAACAGGGCTGTATTACTTCCAGAGTCTCTAGGGGACAATCTATTTACTTAACTTTTCTAGATTCTAGACGCCTGAATTCCCTACTTCATGGCCCTCTTCCTCCATGTTCAAAGCTAGTAACAGTGAATTGAGTACTTACCATACTTCATTACTCAAACTTTCTCTCCTATCTCTCTCTTCCACTTTAAAGAACCTTTGTAATGACACTGGACCCACCCAGATAATCCAGGATATTCTTTCCATTTTAAGAACAGCTGATTATCAATGTTAATTTCCCTTTTCTATGTAATGTTACATATTCACAGGTTCCAGGGATTAGAACATGAACATTTTTGGGAGAGCCATTATTCTGTCTACCTCAACCCTCAATCTACTGTCTTTCCCACTTAACAGACTAACAAGTAGCCAGAGGAGCAGTAGGCCTAAGATCAATAGGTTTGGAAAGTAGGTCTGAGGAGTGACACAACTGTCACTACCTAGGATATACCTTTGATTGTGTTCACATTTCTTGAAAGAGCAGTTGCATTTTAAGAACGTCTGAGTGTTCTGCATATGAACAGAGTCAGAGTTTGAAATTGCACACAATTCACTTTTTCATAATGGTCAATTTGCCAGAGTCTCTCACACAAACACAGAGTGTGTAAGTGGTGTTCAGACACTTGTGTATGTCTTCTGCATGTTTGTGTGTTCTAATCTAAAAGCCCAAGTCACAAAACCTTGGGATACAAAAGCTAGAAGGGACCTCAAAGGCCAGCTAACACAAGGCTCTTATTTTACAAGTGAGAGGACTGAGGTCCAAAGAAGGAAATTAACCTACCCCAGGTAATACATAGGTTTGTGGCAGAGAAGACTGGAAAGAAGCCTTCACTATTGGGCCCAATTTTACCAAACTCCAAAAGTTGCCATTTTGGAGAGGAAGAATGAGGTTCTTTTAGTCTCTTAAATTATATCATGATCATGATCACTACCTTCAACCAGTGGTTAGGCCAACCATGATAGAGGCATTTTCTAACACGGCTCTATGGGGATGAAGAAAGTATTGGGCACGACTACAAAGAAAAATGGGGCTTGAAAGTCAGAACTGCATTGTAGATGCTCAAGAAAAGAAACACTCTCCAAAAGAGAGCTAGTTCTTTTGCTGTTAGAAGAGGGCGAGATGGCACTAACTGGCATTTTTGCCAAGGAGTTCTAAATTCACTAGAAAAAGGAACCAATGAACACAAGGTAGAAGGTGGCATATGTTTGGCTATCTAATATGGGAAAACATCATCTAGGGTTGCCTTGAAACATAACTGAGTGAGTTCTCAGTTACTACATGTATCAAAGCAGATTTTATATAGCCATTTGGAAATAATGTTGTGGGTATATTTGGGAGTTCAAGTTAATTTTACCAAAATTTATTCCTTCAAAGGAAAGTCTATGTGGCTGCATTTACCCATTTAATATTTATCCATTTGCTTACTTAATACTTATCCAGACTATTAAATGGATAAATGCAGCCTTCTGAAGAGCCCTGTGAGGCAACATAATTTGAAAGCAAATGCCAACTACGCCTTCTGAGGCTTCTTTTTGTTCACTATCACCCAAGGTGACTAAAGATAATTTGAGGATTAGGTGCTTAGAGGATTAGGGCTGGGCCAGTGGATGGATTGATTGGGATAGCATAGGGGTTGGTAATGACATACACACAGGCCTGAAGTCATCTTCTCAAATGTGAAGTTCACAAACGCACTTTTTTTTTTCTAGTAGGATCTTGCTGACCTTGAAATTCAGCTCTAAGGCTGTCTTATTATTTCACTAATCATTCATGTATTCATCCTGCAAATATTTATTGAGCACCAACTCTGTATCAAGTGTTGTGCTAGGTATTGAGGTTACAGTAAGGAGCAAGAAAATGTAATCCCTGATCCTACAGAGCTTCCATTATAAGGTGAGGAGAGAAGTAGTTAAATAAACAATTTCAACAAATTGTGGTTATAGATGTACAGGGTGACTTGGGAGCACATGGCAGGAGGATGTCACCAGCAGCGCAGAATGTCAGGGAAAAACCTCTTGGAGAAAGGGACTTCTAAACTGAGACCCAAAAGGTTAGTGGGTAGCTGAATAGGTGAAAAAGTGACTGAGGCAGATGAAACAAGATATAAGAAGAGAGAGCACAACGCACATTGGAAACTGACAAATTGACAGAGCTCTGACATGAGTGGGACTCATTGAGTGTGAGGTGTGGAAAGGCAAGCAGTGACCTAGAAAGATTAGGAAGGGCTGGGCCATAAAATGCCATATAGGTCATGCTAAGAAGTTTGATCTTTATTCTCATGAAATAATAAGGAATTAATTTTCTTAATGTAACAGATATGAGTTTCTTTCTTGAGAGAATAGAAATACAAAGAAGAAAACAAGTGTCTTCATATTCACTTTCCAGGTGACCTGTTTTTCTAAACAAAAGTAACTAATGTATAACACTTGAAAATCCAAACAGTTCAAAATGAAAAATGAAAGTCAAACTTCCCCCAGCCAAGTTACTCTCCTCAAGGAAAACCACTATTCAGAATTTTTTGTATTATTTACAGAAGAAAAATTCCTTGTTCCCCCATGTAAGTGTATATATATATATATGTGTGTGTGTGTGTGTGTGTGTGTGTATCTAAGTATATACACATATATATAGTTATAGATATATATATCTATATTGGTTATTGATACCTATATATCTATATCTATTGGTTATAGATATAGATATACAGATATCTATATCTATATCTATAATATCTCCATATATATATATATATCCATATATATATAGATAGATAGATAGATAGATCTCTTGCTCTCTGTGTGTGTATATATACATATATATATGGAGATATCTATCTATATAGATATCTATATAGATATCTCCATATATATCTATAACCAATCACAAGATGCTTACTGTTTTGCATCTTGCTTTCTATTTAATGACATATATTGAAAATATTTCCATGTGTGCATTCATACACACACACACGGAATATTTCATCAGTTTGAATGTCATCCTTACACGGGAGTCCTACTAATCACATTATTATTCCAGCTTCAGTCAATAAGGGAAGCATTACTGGAGGATTTTGAGCAATAAGGATTTACAATCACTTTTGTGTTTGGAAAAAAGTAGCTTTGGCTATTATTTGAAGACTAGATTATGGGGGTCAAGAGTGGAGTCATAAAGAATTATAAGGAGGCTATTCCACTGATCCAATTAAAAGATCGTTGTGGGTTAGACCAAGTCTATGGCAGTGCACAATGCACTGAGAGAAGTGGGTGAATTGAAAAGATGTAAAATATAAATATGACAAGACTTATCAATGAAATGGTTGTAGAGAGTGAGAGAGGAGAGTAATTTCAGATGACATTCAAGTCTCTGGTTTGATATATATGAATGAGAATGCTAATTATGGCATTCAGTCATTCAGGAGACTTATTCTGAATGACACTCACCCATTGAAAATATCCTCTCCCTACTCTAAAATGTTATATCACATTGCTCAGACCTTTATTCTCTTACTATGTCCATTTATAGTAATAAAATACTTTATTTGTATGTTGTTTTAGCCTTCTTACATGCTATGTACTCCTTAGTAGTGTGGTTGGAAGTAGGCAGGTATGAGGAAAATAGAGCACAAAAAAGAGACTAACATTTGCTGATAACTTACTCTGTGACAGGTGCTGCACAGGGCCCTTTTTCAGACATTGCATTTTATTTTCACAGCCTGATTTTACAGATAAAAAAATGAAGGCTTAGAGTACTCAAGTGACTTCCCCAAGATCACATATTTTAGGAAGAGACAGAGCTAAGATTCAAACCAGCTTTGTCCATGCCCAGAGCCCACCATCAGGAAGCCAAATAAGAAAGTGTAGAAGAATTGGGAGGAGGAGCTGATGCCATATATAGAGCTGCTCCAGGCAGTCAGTGAAGAGGAAAACATGTTACTTGCACAGAGAGAGGAGAGAAAGCTTTACTCAGGCAAGCATAAAGATTCTGTGGCAAAGTGAGTGGGGAACTAGGTGTTGGGAGGACTCTCAGGGAGACTCCATATGAATGAGGTACCAGGAAGCTGAAGAAAATATACTTTGACCTAGGGCCAAAGAGTGAATACTCAAAGACCAGGGGACTTGGGAGCTAAAAAGTCAGTCAGCAGATGCAAGTAAGCCAGTGGGAACGGCAGGCGGGTGAGCTTCAGAGCAAGCATCCCTTACAGCAATGGTCCTCAAAGTGTGGTCCTCAGACCAGCAGCATTAGCATCACCTGGGAGCCTGTAAGAAATGCAAGTTCCTGGGCCTCACCCAAGATTTACCGAAGCAGAAACTCAATGTCTTAACAAACCCTACAGGAGATTCTGGTACATGTTCAAGTTTGAGACCTATAGCCTTGGAGGATCAGGGAAAGAAGCAAGTGGAGTCCAAGAACCAGAGTATAAGAACCAGTATCCCCAGAGCAAGTCTAGGACTGTCACATATCACAGCAATGCAGAGCAACACTTCCAAAGCACAACAGAGTCTGCTGGTCAGAAGCGGTGATGGGGAGATGTTTCAGATATATGGTCTCTGGGGGACAACCCCTCTTCCCTGGACCCCTCCAACTTTCCCTAGAGGTCTTCTTTTTAAGAAACTGCTAAGAGAAAGCTCATCAGAGGATCCTGAGGTGAAGAAGTTAGACTGTCCATGCCAAGGCACTGCCCATGGCTTTTTATTTTCTCCTAGTACATGATAGTGTCACAAATTTTTACTGTGGAAAATATGGGAAGGAAGGAAGACAACATTTATTGAGGGTCCCAACATGCTGAGCACTGTGCTAAGGGTTCACACAAATGCCAGCTAATTTAATCATCACAGTATTTCAGTAATGGAAGTGTTATTATTTCTGTTTTGCAGATGAGGAACCAGAGGCTCAGAAAAGTTAAGTGATTTGCCCAAAATCACACAGCTCAGAAAAAGGCAGCCAAGATACAGTTCTTAGTCTTTCTGACTCTAAACTCCGTGCTTCTCACACTAGACCATTTTGTCTCTAATTTGAAGGTCCCTGGGGTCCTCTCCTCTTTGTAGCTACCCCAGAGCTGTGTGTTTGTGATGGCCCATAGATGAGTAGCCTGGAAATATTGAAATGAATAAATAAAAGAATGTTCTAGTGACAGATTTTAACACGTGAGGGGTCCTTAAAGGTACTCTGGTTTTATAGTTTTCAAATCTGTTTTTAGACATTTCTTACTGGGGTGCTCTGGACATAATCACATTGTCTGGGAGAGCAGTCACACACAGTGGACAGGTTCCTGTGTCCCTTCATCTTTGCCCATTCCTGTCTCCTTCCCTGCCTTATCTAGAACAAATCCACTTTCATCTTCCGTAAGTAGTGGGTGTTTACTAAGATTCTGTTTAGGGAAAGGGTTCTGCTGCCAAAATTAGTTTTAAAAACCACAAATCTAGACTACCTTATTCATGTTATAGGTGAAGAAACTGAGTGCTAGAAAGGCAAAAAGACTTGTCCAGGGTCACTGTGTGCTCTTTAGTAGCATAACTAGAATGTGAACCCAGGATTCTTGAAACATTCTTCTTTTTTGACACAGGTTAATACAGTTTGTGTCCTAACAATAAGAAAAAATTATTTCAATTTCAATAAATATTTAGAATTGAAAAATTAAAAATTATAACTCTAATTTTTGCCTTTGCCATGTTCCAGTCATTGTGCTAGTTAACATGTATAGCCTTATTTATCTTCTCATAACAGACCTATAAAATAGGCAATATTATTATCCCCATTTTAAAGATGTGAAAACTGAGATTTAGGAGGATTAAATTGCTTTAATCATAGAATCAGGAAATGGCAGAATTGGGATTTCAGTCCAGAATATCTGATTTCAATTTTCATCCTCTGAACAACGATGCCATATTGCAAATGCCTATACTGCAAAAAAGTCTGTTATTTAGCCTGCTGCTTGTTTTCTGGTAAATAAATTTTTATTGGAACAATGATATACCTTATGAACTATCAAGGCAAATTTGTGTAGTTATGGCAAACAGAAACTATATTCTCTGGAGATAAAATATTTAGTAACTAGCCTGTTACAGAAAAGGTTTGCCAACATCTGGTCTATAGATATTAACTTTAAAATGTTTTTCAAGTGACCTCCAGGGGAAGGAACCAGAAATGTACCCTGGATTTGCAGGAGAGGTAGGCACTGTTTATACTCTCAGTGAAATTGGTGAATGAATAATACAAGCATGGAAACCTGGCCTACCTGGCCTCCTGCGGTCTTCACTGTGTTGATTCAAGTCTATTATGACCTGTTCTTGTTGTCTTTCATGAGTCATAGCAGAGGCCTTATCCCTTCCCCTCCCTGTCATAAATGCCTTAGAGCTTGGACTTGGATCTCTGCTTAATGAGTTTTGTCTCCACCTTCCCTTTCTTGCTTCAAGGTTCACATGTGTGCCACGCAGATAATTCTAGGGGCTACCATGGCTTGGCTAAGCTTCCCTTGACCACTGAGCATTTCTAAGGGAGCTGAGGTTGGTGGCTCCTCCCTCCTTCCTATTGGTGCTTCCACCAGCCTTGGTCTGTGTTGCGTTCCATGGGGCAGCGCCTAAGTGTCTGAGCACATTTAAGGACCTCTAGTGGTTTATGACCCAGACTTTGCCCTACCAGCTCAGCCTTCTGAATGTTCTCTTCCCTGGAACCTGTCCCAGACACTTTAAGAAGAGGAAAATGTGCCCAGCCTGCCTGGAGAACAGCATCTGCTCCTAGCCAAGATCTCCACATAACAAAGTAAGAATATCAGGCGGTGGAACCTCCGTCATACTTGTCCTCTTCCTATACCTGGATCTGGTGGGTAGACGCAGTCCTTTTTAGAGAAGCATAGTATTCTCCAATCTATTGCCACAAATTGCTCCTCACTCATTCTTTCCCTATACTTTGTGTCTTTGAAACCGCTTTATTTTCCATGTTTAATATCTAGTCTGTACTTTCTTCATGGAATTCTAGATATGTAAATTTACAGGGCTAGGAGGGTCCATATCTAGTTTAAGACACTCACTGTAGAAATAGAAAAAGGCCCAGAGAAGAGAAGGGGTTGGGCCAAATCCACATAGCTGATTACTGCTAGAGCAAGTGGGGCGAGAACCTTGGTCACTTGACTCAGGACAGTGACTTTTCACTGCTCTCTTTTCCACCAGGAATGGGAATGACTTTTGGCTTTAAACAAATCCAGACTCCAGTTTGACCCTGAATTTTGGGGGAACATTTCGCTTTTTTTTTCTTTTTAGTATTTTCAATTCTTCTGTGTCTTAGTTTTTAGGCTCTTGATCTGTGTTAATCCAGGGTATCGTCTAGCTATATCCAGTTTCCTCCGATGGAAAATGTTAATGTAGCATCAGGGTTTCGCTCCAGGATCTGCTAGAAATGACAGAGGCAAAGGTAATGTATATATAAAAAAATCTACCAGTGAGTGACTAGTAGGCAGTAGGCTTTCAATAATTGTAAAGTTCCTTCTACCCCCTGGAAAGGACTGTGTTTCTCCCTTAAGCAGCACAGTGTGTGTGGTGGTTTCATGGTTAAAAGTTGAAACAGGCCCAGTAAAACATATTTTCTTTTACTTCCTAAATGTGTGACCTTGGACAAGCTATCTCCCCTCTCAGAGCTGAATTTTCCTCAGTTTTAAAATAGAATTAGAGTATCCATCTCACAGGATAATTGTAAGACTTAAATAAGAGAATACACGTAAAATCTTTAACATAGGGTTTAGCATGTAGAAAAAAAACCTCTTTGTTTTATTGCCAGTTTTATTTTTACTTATTACCAAGAAGCCATGACATAAGAATAATAGTCAGGGCTGACAATTGTGCTTCAGACCAAGAAGGGAAGGAGCTGGTGAGATGGAGGCTCTTTCCATTTCGACCCCATTTTTTAAATGGAGCTGTTGAAATCTACCCATGAGTTTTGCCTGGCCACACTGACAGTGTCCTCGTCTCAGCAAAAACCAATTAGCAAGTCCTGATAACAGAAGTACAACCCACCCCCTTGTAATTCCTCCTGAGATCCTAACCAGGATTTGTAAAACACCCGGATACGGGTAAAGAACCATCCCGGGTTTTATATCAAACCAGGCCCCAGAGGAGAAGGACATTCCAGTAGTTTTGTTTTTGGAAAAGAGGGCACCCAGCCCTTCCCCCTCCCTTATCCTCCCATCCCAGTAATCCCTGCCAAATTGGAATCCTGGACTTAATTTATGAAAAAGGCCCTGTAACCAAGATACTGACTGAACAGAGCTGGCGGGCTCAGGCTGAGGTCTGCGGTGCAGCATTAATGGGCCGCTGACATGAATATGGAGTAGTTTTCTCTATCAAAGGTAAGCTTTTTTTTTTTTTTTCTCTTTTCAAACTCTACCTCACCTGCCTTCCCGTGCAAAAATCTTTATTTAACTGAGTTAAGAGGAGTCCTGGCCACTGGAAAAAAGTCAGTGGCCAGAAAGTTGGAGGATGTTTGGCTGGTCTGCAGGAAAGTTAAGGGAGACAATAGGCTCCTTTTGTTCCTCTCGCCAAAATACCCAGGTCCACACTGACTTGACTGTTTCAGGGCCAATCCTAGAGCCATAGAGAATAGTTCATTTTCCTGTCGAAACAGCTTGCTCATCTTCTGTCTCACAGGTTGAGGAATTTATTGAGGTGATGGATCTGAGGATTATATAAGTGGTAAGTCAAATACTTAAAAACAACCATGTTTGGAATCATGTTTCAAAACCAGATTGACACAGAGTAAGCCAATAAATGATAGCTGAACTAAGCTAACCGTCTGAATTTGAGTAGTCTTAGTGTCTAAATAGAAGAAATCTTTTAGAAATCATGTGTTCAGATTCTGGCTTTTTAAACAACCGGCTGCCTGACTTTGACCAAATCCCTGGACCTCTCTGGTCTCAGTTTTTTATATATCACATAAGGGTGGTTGAAAAAGATGGTTTCTAAAGGTTTCATGAATGTGTGAATCTACAACACATTCCATTTTTCATTACTCAGCATCTATTATATGACAAGCAATCCTTTTGGAGGGACTCAAATATCCATGTTTTTTGTTGTTGTTGTTGTTGTTGACTCAAGACAATCCTGTGAAACAATATCCCATTTTTTGGATGAGATAACTAAGGCTTAGGTAAAAAAATAATTTATTTAAAGGTCACCTAGCTATCACAGACAAGAGATGGGATTTGAATCAAGGTCTTAAACTTCAAATTGGTATGTTTTCTATCATAGAGTTAAGAAAACGGAGGACCAAAAAGTCAATTTTGATGGAGGGTTTATTAGGAAGGCTGCTGAGAGATTGGAGACAGGACCCCAAAGATAGCTCGGCATTCCTTTATTCGGTTGAGTAATCCTTAGTTGAGGTTGAGCCTGCCTAGCCCAAAGTAGTATAACTGACAAAAGGAGATGGAGAAAGAGAAAAGAACACTGCTACATTAAAAGAGCAGTTTGCAAATTCTAGGGAACACAGCAATGCAAATTGTTATGGATGATAGGGATCAGACCCAGGTGACACTGGCGTGACAGGAAGGTAAGGTAAAGATAAGGGAGGCTTGACTTTATATTGGCCGATCTTCTTTCCAGGTTGGCACAAGGTTTCGGTATATCTTAACTAAGCTATCCAAATACCCTAGACATTTTCTTCTCTTTTCCTTCCTTTGAGTGCTCTTCCTTATGCCTTCCTTTTTAATTTAATTTTTTTAACTTTTTCCCGGGATTCTTTTTCAACTTACTTATTTGATTTCCCCTTTTATTCATTCCTATTCTTTTTCCTCATCAGTCTGATTCTTCTCTGTGGGCTTAGCTGAGAAAAAAAACAGCCTTGCTCAAGTGAAAAGCTTACATATCTTTCATCTTATTTGATCTTTATAATAAACTAATGAATGGCCCAAAGTAGAGACAATTCCCATTTAAGACATGAGGAAACTGAGGCTCAGCAAGTTAGGGGCTTGTTCAAGGTCATATAACCAATAAATGATGAATCCAGAGCTAGAACTTACTTTTTTTCTGGTGCCTGAACTCTTTTCAGTTTACCATGAAATACTCAAGTGGTTATAAAAAGATTTTATGGGTTTTTCATTTTTTCTGCTCTTGTAGTATATGATAAAAGCAAGTTAAACAGCAGAAATAACAATGACAAATTAAGATTTCAGGAGGAAAGAAAGGATATCAGTAATTAGAAGGAAGAAAATTACTCATCAGGTGCCTACTAAGTCCCAGATGCTGTTAAAGGTTATCTTATTTAAATACAGAGTAAAACAGTACTTAAACCTAAGTTAGTCTGACTCAAAAGTTCTAGTTCTTTACGTTATACCATGTTGTTTCCAAGAAGAGAGTTCAGCCTGGGCTGTGTGCATTTTCATACCCATGTACATATTCCTTTGTGTTTAATATGTGTTACTGTATATGGGAATTTATGAGTGTGCACCTATTTGTTGCTATTCATAAATTGGAAAATCTGTATGACACTGACAAGTTTCATTTCCAAACTATTTCCTTGCCACTAATAACTTTGGATCACTTATGTGTGCCCTTAAAGTACTTCAGTATATATTAATTAATCACCACAAAACTCTATGAAGTAGTTAATAGTATTAATACCACTTTAAAAATAAAGACACTGTGGCGAGATAAATGAAGAAGTTTCCTAAGTCATACAGCTAGGAAAAGTGGAGCCAAGATTCACTTAGGTAACATGATTCCAAAGCCTTTACCCTGGATGCAAAATTGAATAAGTATTCCTTATCTCTCAAGATCTTGAGAATTTTGTAAGATGGCAGATATTAAAAACACATTGTGAAATGGAAACGGCTAGGGATATGTTAGGTAGCATTTCCCCGTACTCACCAAATTCTATTGTCTAAGCCTTTTGGATCATAAGTCACTACTATTGAATGCTTGCTCACTGTACACTGAAGGCCTGTGCTAGTCTTTCCCAGGAATATTTTGAAGTTTATCATGTGTTTCACCAGTTGTGGAGTTCTTCCTTGGGACAGTTTTCTGTCTAGGTAAATGAGTTTAAAGCACAACTGCTTTGTTGACACATCTCTGAGAAAGAAGATTGGAAGAGGTCCATTGTTGCATTCAGACTTGGAACGAACCAAGGACACTCTCTCCCTGTTGAGAATTCCAAGGCATGACTATTTGCATGACCATATATAGAGCTATTTGTAGGCATATGTGAGTATGCCTGTGTTTCATCAGTGAGTGTGACTATTGGCAATATGTGAAAGCTGTAAGGACTCTTCGAGAGCTCACATTATATACCACATTTTTGTGGTTCTGCACTTGTCTATTTCATTCGATTATCAAACTTCTATGACTCTCTCAAAAGGTAAGAAGTATATAGTATTTATATAGTAAATTATTTTATAGATGGGGAAACAGATGAAGAAACTTACCTAAATTCACCCTGAACAAGTATTAGAACTTGAACTAGACCCAGCAGATGGCAAAATGTATGTGTGTGCTTCTTTATGTCACTTTAACAAAGCTGTGATGACCCAACTACTTGGCCTCCATCACCATGTCTTGTAATAGATACACAGAGACCTCTAAGAAATGACATCCACTCTCAAGGAATCTGTAGTCCCATCTGGGAAATGAAGAGAGTTCATGAGGCAGGTCATAAGACGGAAAGGCTACAATAGTAGAGTCTGACTTAATCTAATTGGGTGCTATAGAGAGTAAGTAGCCCTTCAGAGGACAGTGATATGAAGAGCCTAGAGGTGGCCTTTGGAGTAGTTAGTATTCAAATTAACCCTTGGAGTAGAAATATAGAAAGTATGATGCATGAGAGACTGTAGAGATGAATTAACAAACTGTAGCCAGGCGGGAGAAGGAAGAGGAAAGAAATCAGTAGTTACTACTGCCTAGTATGTTCCAAACATTGATTATTCCTGGGCCCTTTCATGTAAGCCTTCTGATTTATTTCTCCAGGGCTGATATTATTATACCCTTTTTACAGATGAGCAAACAGATTCTGAATGGTTAAGTAATCCCCAAGGCTACACAGCTGGCCAGTGGAAGAGTTAGATTTTAGAAAAGAGGACCCCAAAACAGATCCTCTCTTACATCAAGGGCTTTCTGCCAAATATGATGTAAAAGCTATGGATTAACACTTGGGTCACTGCTGCATATGGAGAGGACTGAGAGTTCGTGAGGAAATCTATAAGTTTGTTTCTTAAATAGGGTAAAAATCTGGGGATTTTCTATCCATATGTGAGTCTGTGCATATTTTTGATTCTCTGTTTTTTATTAACAATGCCTATTTCATGTGCTTGGGTTGAAGATTTAGTGAAATAATTTATATAAGGCACTGGACATGGTGCTACTATGTAGTAATCTTTCAGTGAGTAGTAGCCATTATCATCATTATCATTAATGCAATCTATTAGGTGTATCTCTGTCTACATGAATATTTATGTCTGTTTGTAAAGGGATTACAACTGCATGTAATTACTTGTTTCAGGATGTATGTGTTTTTTCACAGATATGGTTGTTGCTATGGGTATAAGTATGTTCTCTGTGTATATACATGTGGTGTGCAAGTATATTTTTGTGGAAAGTAGTATAGCATGGTGGTTATGCTGGAGCCTCACTTCCTGGGCTCAAATCCCAACTGTACCAATTTTTATCTAGATGGCCTTGGGCAAACTACTTTACACCTCTGTTCTGCAGTTTCTCCATTGTAATATGGGGATAATGCTGGTGTCTACTTCATAGAATGGTTGTGAGGATTAAATGATTTAATCTGTGTAAAACACTTGTTACAGGTGCAGCGTGCACATACAATAAATATAGCTTTATTACTATTATCATTGTTCTAAGGTGACTAAGGTTTTATGTAACAGAGTGGTTTTATGTTTTATGTGTAAATGCAAGTGTGTGCATCTCTGCTTTTAGGTAAGACTACATGTACCTGTGTGTGCAAATTTGTGTATTTATATAATGTTATCTGTGTTTCTGTGTTTGACTGTAACTGTATGGTATCAATGAGTGCTTCATTCCAGTCCCAGGACGTCTAACGTCCTGACTTATGTACTGAAATGAGAGGTTAGAATCTTGGGTCTGATTCTGACTCAGGATTAGACCTATGAAATGAGTTTATGAATAACCTTGGGAATCAGCAGACAGTATTTCTTCTGAGAAGTTCAAAATACTTCCTTCGCATACTGTCATTTATTTTTGGTCCATTGTTAACTTTTGAAGTATAATACACATAAAGTGTACAAATTCTGTTTAGAGCTCAATGTATTTTCACAAACTGAACACACTTTTACAACCAACATGTAGATCAAGAAACAGAGCATTACTTAGAACCCCTTCTCTTCCCTTTCCAGTCATGGAATCCTACTTCAAAGCAAACATTATCCTTACTTCTACCAGCATATATTACTTTAGCCTGATTTTTTACTTTATTTAAGTGAACTCATACAATATGTACTATTTTGTGTCTATTTTTTCTGAAACATTACATTTGTCATAGTTATTCATATTGTTGTGTGTAGTTGTAGTTTGTTCATTACTATTGCTATAGTGAATTTCATTTTATGAATAAAATGCAATGTATTCATTCTAATGTTCATGAACATTCTAATGTTCATGACTGTTTCTATTTTGGTTTTATCAATATTCTAGTAAATATTTTTGGTAAATTCTCACTTGTTGTTAAACACAATTTATAGAGGACAGGAAGTGGCAACAACAGTGAATGTTCCCTTTTGCCTATGGGAAAACAGAGGCAAAGGGAGAATTAGTGAGTCAGTGGCTCGATAGGGCTTCTGGTGCCCGTTTTCTGATTCTTGGGACAGAGCACATTCTTCCTGCTACACCGTTGACAAAACTATCCAGATCTCTCTTCTGAAGGATGTAGTAATACATGATTAGCAAGCAGCAAGGGTGACTTTTTAACTATGCCCTTCAAAATCCAATCATTGAACACTTATTGTACTTAAAGGAATCAGGTAAGTTAAATAAACTGGGCTAATTGGGTTTTGCTTTCTCAGTCACTCAATCTGGCTCTTCTTCAGTTTTCTGGACATGTAGAAAGCCCCTTTGTTCTCTTTCTTCTACACCAACAGTTTTCATTTGCCTGTTTCCCAGAGTAATGTGGGCCATGGAGTCAGGCCACCTCCTCTGGGCACTGCTGTTCATGCAATCCTTGTGGCCTCAACTGACTGATGGAGCCACTCGAGTCTACTACCTGGGCATCCGGGATGTGCAGTGGAACTATGCTCCCAAGGGAAAAAATGTCATCACGAACCAACCTCTGGACAGTGACATGTAGGTTTAATCTCTCATGGTATTTGAGGGGAAGTTACGGGAGTGCCCTTGAGGTCACAAGGTAGCCGCTTGAGGGCCCTTCTTCAGGGTGTGGTAGCAATCAGCTCCTGATCTCTCTGAGCTGTACATACTCAGTGGCAGATTTCCTGAGAAGGCTAGTTGACTCAGAAGCCAGCATTTAATCTGGAGTTTGCCGTAACATTTTTAGAGTCCTAAAGAGAATTCCGTATTTGCTGTATTCTAATTTTGATACTCACAATGCTTACTTAATAACAGCTGTTAGACTGTATAAAAGAATAATGAAATATATACCGTGTTTATAAGATGTATATGTGGGAACTATGCTTCTATAGTTTGGTGAAACTACTGTATATTTATTTCAGATATGTGAAAATATGAAAAAAGAAAGTAAGCCTTAGAACCAAGGAAGTAATGGTAATAGCTCTCACTTATGTAATACTCTATGACACACACCACACTAGCAATTTACGTACTTTGTCTCAACTCTCATAGAAACTCTAGAAGGTAAGTATGTGTGTAGTCATTTCACAGATGAGAAAACTGAGGCTCAGGGAGATCTTGGATAAGTGACTTATCCAAGTCCTATAGCTAGTAAACGAAAAAGGTAGGATTTGAACGTGGATAATGTGAATGTAAACTAATACTCTTCTCACCACCCTGTCTCTCATAGATCCCACAGGGTTAACCTTTCCTGATCTTAGAAACTTGCAAGTGCTCCACAAGTATCTGTTAAAAATAAATGAATGTATGAGAAAAACTTTTGTGACCACAACTCGTTTTTTCTCTCCTAAACTTTGGAGTTTTCCAAAGTTGACTGTAACATCTCTGAGCTCTCTGAGAAGAATTATAGTATAGTACGAATAACAACTCTGTCTTTTTTGACACAAAGTATTCATCTAGTTTCAGAGTCATGGAACCCTTGTATTTTTTTTTTGAGGGAATAAATTCATTATCTTCCATCTCTAATACTTTGAAGTGATAGTCCACATTTATTGAGTTTTTACTATTTGCCAGGCACTGTCCTAAGCTCTTTGTGTATTTGAATTTTGTTTAGTCACCAATGAAAACTGAGTTAGGAACTATGATTATTTTCATTTTACTGATGGGCAAACTGTATACAGAGAAACTAAGTAACTTGTTCAACATCCCACTAATTTGGAAGTGGCAGAGTAAGCAATCATTCTAAGTGGATTGGCTCCAAAGCTTGTGGTTATAACCACTACGCGCTAAGAGCTCCCATATATATCAGGATGATGTGAAGTCAGGCAGATGGATGAGGAGTCGATCACTTAAAGAGTTAGTCCACAGTTGGTTGTCTCTTTGTTACTATGTATTGTGTCAAACTATGTGAAACTGCCTTTTATGTGAGTTTAAAGTGGTCAAATATCAGCAATTTCATATGCTGAGTTTGCCATAACAATTTCATATGCTGATATTTGAAATTTTTAACAGTTAAATCTAAAACTTTCGTGTTTTGATCAGTACAATTCAATTTCCTCTTGTTTTGTCCTAAACAAAGATAGGCACTTTTTGGTCAGTCTCCTCTGGAAAAGGAACCTCTCAAGACTTGAAGATTGTGGCAAAATTATAACTCTCTTTCTTCTTTCCCAGAGTGGCTTCCAGCTTCTTAAAGTCTGACAAGAACCGGATAGGGGGAAACTACAAAAAGACTATTTATAAAGAATATAAGGACGACTCATACACAGATGAAGTGGCCCAGCCTGCCTGGTTGGGCTTCCTGGGGCCAGTGTTGAAGGCTGAAGTAGGGGATGTCATTCTTATCCACCTGAAGAATTTTGCCACTCGTCCCTATACCATCCACCCCCATGGTGTTTTCTATGAGAAGGACTCTGAAGGTAAACCATTCCACCATTTTTTTCTCTTATGCCCAACAAATATTACTTTTCCTTTACTGTCAGTTGAAGGAGAAGAGTTGGGAGTGAAGGTTGTTTTTTTTCTTCCTTATTTACCGGAGGTGGCAAAGACTCTTCTTAGAATAAACAAGTCTGGGCACTGGTATCAGTTCTGCCATTCATATACTATGTGACTTAGACAAGTCATTGTCTCTCTCTGGGTCTCAGCTTCCTTCTCAGAAATGTGAAGATAGTCTACCATTTAACACAAGGAACTATTTGAATGGCATCTCCATAGAATATTTGAATATTCTATGAAAAGAAAAGAGAATGCTATAAACGTGATGGATGGTTATTCTAGTGTCACAGTCCTCGGAAAGCTCCATTTTATATTTCCTTAAGGGGGAATTCAGCTTATTTATCTGTACCTCCCTTATTCCTGGCCCAGTAATGTATAGTACTGATAACAGTGAGTGAGAGGAATAGAAAGGGAAGTCAGAAGACTCTCTGGATGGGCCACTAAATTCCTGTATGATCCTGGACAACTTACTTTAGCTCAGTTCTCTCTTCCATACAATGGAGAAGTGAACCAACTAATCATTAAGTTGATTGTAGACGGAAATTCTGTGATTGCCTGCTTTTTTTTTAAGTGAGTGTTTGAAGGGAGGGAATTCTGTCTTCTTCCATGCTTCTATGCCACCAGCTTTATGCTAGGGCATTACCAGATCAGGCCAAGCTGTGCTTTTCCCAGCCACAGAACTTTTCCAGTGGCTACAACCTTTCCACCCATTGTTAATATGAGGACTAGATTTTTAGGTTAAATGTTACCTAAATCTGTGCTCTCCTTAGGTTGTGAGGAACACTGTGCAGGATGTTAGAATTCTACATTTTACAAGACTGAACCTAGGGTTCTACATGTCAGCTGTCTCTTAATTTGTATATTTACCATAGTCCTTCGCTTACTCTGGGCCTGGGCATGTGCAATTTCATTTCTAGGTTCCCTGTACCCAGATGGTTCCTCTGGGCCACTGAAAGCTGATGACTCTGTTCCTCCGGGTGGCAGCCATATCTACAACTGGACCATTCCAGAAGGCCATGCACCCACTGATGCTGACCCAGCGTGCCTCACCTGGATCTACCATTCTCATGTAGATGCTCCACGAGACATTGCAACTGGCCTGATTGGGCCTCTCATCACCTGTAAAAGAGGTATAGGTCCCAGAGATAAGCTATGAGGTGCAGTTTGAGACATCTAGGGGTAGCAGTGGTATGGTTGAACCACCCACATATTGGGCAGCAGCCTGAGTATTGTTAATTCAGCACTCTTGTTTATTAGTAAGAAAAATTTCTGTTAAACTCAATTTCCACTATTTTTTTCAATTTCATTACTCTTTTTCTCATGGGTTAGGAACAACTTTTTTTTCAGGGTTGTTGTGGTACAGGTGGTATTTGATTACATGAGTAAGCTCTTTAGTGGCGATTTGTGAGATTTTGGTGCATCCATCTCCTGAGTACTATACACTGCACCCCATTTGTGGACTTTTATCCCTCGCCTCCCCCAACCCTTTCCTCCAAATCTCGGAAGTTCATTGTATCATTCTTATGCTTTTGCATCCTCATAGCTTAGCTTCAATATATCAGTGAGAATATACAATGTTTAGTTTTCCATTCCTGAGTTACTTCACTTAGGATAGTAGTCTCCAATCTCATCCAGGTCGCTGCAAATGCTGTTAATTCATTCCTTTTTATGGCTGAGTTGTAGTCCTTTATATATATGTACCACAGTTTCTTCATTTACTCCTTGATTGATGGGTATTTGAGTTGGTTCCACGATTTTGCAATTGTGAATTGTGCTGCCATAAACATTCATGTGCAGGTATCTTTTTTGTATAATGACTTATTTTCCTCTGGGTAGATGCCTAGTAACTGGATTGCTGGAACAAATGGTAGTTCTACTTTCAGTTCATTAAGGAAGCTCCACACTGTTTTCCATGTGGCTATACTAGTTTACATTCCCACCAGCAGTGTAGAAGTTTTCCCTGTTCACCACATCCAAGCCAACATCTACTGTTTTTTGATTTTTGGATTATGGTCATTCTTGCAGGAGTAAGGTGACAGCACATTATGATTTTGATTTGCATTTCCCAAATCATTAGTGATGTTGAGCATTTTTTCATGTTTGTTGGGCATTTCTATATCTTCTTTTGAGAATTGTCTAGACATTTTCTCAGCCCACTTTTTGATGGGATTGTTTGTTTGTTTTCTTGTTGATTTTTTTAAGTTCATTCTACATTTGGGACATTAGTCCTTTGTCAGACATATGGATTGTAAAGATTTTTTCCCACTCTGTGGGTTGTCTGTTTACTCTGCTGACTATTCCTTTTGTTGTGAAAAAGCTTTTTAGTTTAATTAAGTTCCAGCCATTTATCTTTCTTTTTATTGCATTTGCTTTTGGATTCTTGCTAATGAAATCCTTGCCTAAGCCAGTGTCTAGAAGGGTGGATCCAATGTTATCTTCTAGAATTTTTATAGTTTCAGGTCTTAGATTTAAGTCCTTAATGTGTTTTGAGTTGATTTTTGTGTAAGGTAAGAGACAAGAATCCAGTTTCATTGTCTTACATGTGGCTAGCCAATTATTTCTGCACCATTTGTTGAAAAGGGTGTCCTTTCTCCATTTTGTGTTTTTGTTTGCTTTGCCAAATATGAGTTGGTTGTAAGCACAGTATTTCGGTTTATTTCTGGGTTCTCTATTCTGTTCCATTGGTCCAAGTGCCTATTTTTATACCAGTATCATGCTGTTTTGGTGACTACGGCCTTCTAGTACAGTTTGAAATCAGGTAGTGTGATGCCTCCAGATTTGTTCTTTTTGCTTAGTCTTGCTTTGGCTGCACTGGCTCTTTTTTGGTTCCATATGAATTTTAGAATTGTTTTTTCTAATTCTGTGAAGAATGAAAATGGTATTTTGATGGGAATTGCATTGAATTTTTAGATTGCTTTTGGTAGTGTGGTTATTTTCACAATATTGATTCTACCCATCTATGAGAATGGGAGGTTTCCATTTGTTTGTGTCATCTATGAGTTTTGTTTTTTTTTTTTGGAGGTGTTTTTTTTTTTTATATTAAAAGTATGCATATTTATTTGTAATTTTTTGATCAACATTTAATTTGTTGTAAGACATATCCCATACTTTGATGGACAACAGAATTGATATGAAGACTTTTCATCATTGTGCTTACAACATAAATTTTAGTAAGTCTTTCTTTGTTTATGCTCAATTTCAAATTAACTAATGAATTTTTTTCCCATTTATTTATTTTATTGCATTTTAGGTTTTGGGGTACATGTGAAGAACATGCAAAATTGTTGCATAGGAACACACGTGGCAGTGTGATTTGCTGCCTTCCTCCCCATCACCTACATCTGGCATTTCTCCCCTTGCTATCTCTCCCCAGCTTCCCACCCCCCACCGTCCCTCCCCTATTTCTCCCCAACTGACCCCAGTGTGTAGTGCTCCCCTCCCTGTGTCCATGTGTTCTCATTGTTCAACACCCGCCTATGAGTGAGAACATGCGGTGTTTGATCTTCTGCTCTTCTGTCAGTTTGCTGAGAATGATGGTTTCCAGGTTCATCCATGTCCCTACAAAGGACCCAAACTCATCGTTTTTTATGGCTGCATAATATTCCATGGTATATATGTGCCACATTTTCCCTATCCAGTCTATCGTCGATGGGCATTTGGGTTGGTTCCAGGTCTTTGCTATTGTAAACAGTGCTGCAATGAACATTCGTGTACACGTGTCCTTATAGTAGAACGATTTGTAATCCTTTGGATATATAACCAGTAATGGGATTGCTGGGTCAAATGGAATTTCTATTTCTAGGTCCTTGAGGAATCGCCACACTGTCTTCCACAATGGTTGAACTAATTTACACTCCCACCAACAGTGCAAAAGTGTTCCTATTTCTCCACATCCTCTCCAGCATCTGTTGTCTCCAGATTTTTTAATGATCGCCATTCTAACCGGCATGAGATGGTATCTCAGTGTAGTTTTGATTTGCATTTCTCTGATGACCAGTGATGATGAGCATTTTTTCATATGTTTGTTGGCCTCACGTATGTCTTCTTTTGAGAAGTGTCTGTTCATATCCTTTGCCCACTTTTGAATGGGCTTGTTAGTTTTTTTCTTGTAAAACTGCTTTAGTTCTTTGTAAATTTTGGATATCAGCCCTTTGTCAGATGGGTAAACTGCAAAAATTTTTTCCCAATCTGTTGGTTGCCGATTCACTCTAATGATTGTTTCTTTTGCTGTGCAGAAGCTGTGGCGTTTCATTAGGTCCCATTTGTCTATTTTGGCTTTTGTTGTCAATGCTTTTGGCATTTTGGTCATGAAGTCCTTGCCTACACCTACGTCCTGAATGGTTTTGCCTAGATTTTCTTCTAGGGTTTTTATGGTGTTAGGTCTTATGTTTAAGTCTTTAATCCATCTGGAGTTAATTTTAGTGTAAGGTGTCAGGAAGGGGTCCAGTTTCTGCTTTCTGCACATGGCTAGCCAGCTTTCCCAACACCATTTATTGAACAGGGAATCCTTTCCCCATTGCTTGTTTTTGTCTGGTTTGTCAAAGATCAGATGGTTGTAGAAAGGTTGTGTTGCCTCCGAGACCTCTGTTCTGTTCCATTGGTCTATATCTCTGTTTTGGTACCAGTACCATGCTGTTTTGATTACTGTAGCCTTGTAGTATAGTTTTAAGTCCGGTAGTGTGATGCCTCCTGCTTTGTTCTTTTTGCTTAGAATTGACTTGGCTATGCGGGCTCTCTTTTGGTTCCATATGAAGTTTAAGGTGGTTTTTTCCAGTTCTGCAAAGAAGGTCATTGGTAGCTTGATGGGGATAGCATTGAATCTGTAAATTACTTTGGGCAGTATGGCCATTTTCACGATATTGATTCTTCCTAACCATGAACATGGGATGTTTCTCCATCTGTTTGTGTCCTCTCTTATTTCGTTGAGCAGTGGCTTGTAGTTCTCCTTGAAGAGGTCCTTTACATTCCTTGTTAGTTGTATTCCTAGGTATTTTATTCTCTTTGTGGCTATTGTGAATGGAAGTTTGTTCTTGATTTGGCTCTCTTTAAGTCTGTTACTGGTGTATAGGAATGCATGTGATTTTTGCACATTGATTTTGTATCCCGAGACTTTGCTGAACTTGCTTATGAGTTTCAGGAGGTTTGGGGCTGAGACGATGGGGTCTTCTAGATATACAATCATGTCGTCTGCAAATAGAGACAATTTGACTTCCTCCTTTCCTATTTGAATGCCCTTTATTTCTTTTTCTTGCCTGATTGCTCTGGCTAGAACTTCTAATACTATATTGAATAGCAGTGGTGAGAGAGGGCATCCTTGTCTGGTGCCACATTTCAAGGGGAATGCTTCCAGTTTTTGCCCATTCAGTATGATATTGGCTGTTGGTTTGTCATAAATAGCTTTTAACCAAAGACAAAAACCACATGATTATCTCAATTGATGCAGAGAAGGCCTTTGACAAAATTCAACAGCCCTTTATGCTAAAAACACTCAATAAGCTAGGTATCAATGGAACGTATCTCAAAATAATTTTGGAGGTGTTTTATAACTTTCTTTGTAGAGGTCTTTTGCGCCTCAGTTAGGTATATTCCTAAGTATTTAATTTTTTTTTTTTTGCAGCTATTGTAAAAGGGATTGAGTTCTTGATTTGAATATCTGCTTGGTCACTGTTGGTGTATTGAAGAGTACTGATTCGTGTACATTAATCTTGTATCCGGAAACTTTGCTGAATTCTTTTATCAGTTTTAAAAGCTTTCTGGAGGAGTCTTTACAGTTTTCAAAGTAAATAATCTTATCATCAGCAAACAGTGACAGTTTGACTTCCTCTTTATAGATTTGGATGCCTTTTATTTCTCGCTCTTGTCTGATTGCTCTGGCTAGGACTTCCAGTACTATGTTGAAGAGGAGTGGTGAGAATGGGCATCCTTGTCTTGTTTCATTTCTCAGAGGGAATGCTTTCAACTTTTCCACATTCAGTATTATGTTGGCTGTGGGTTTGTCATATATGGCTTTTATTACTTTGAAGTATGTCCCTTGTATACCAATTTGGCTGAGAGTTTTAATCATAAAGGAATGTTGGATTTTGTTGAATGCATTTTCTGCATCTATTGAGATGATCATGTGATTTTTAAAAATTCTGTTTATGTGGTGCATCACATTTAATGACTTGCATGTGTTAAACCATCCTTGCACCCCTTTCATATCCATCAAGTACAGGTACGAAACCCACTTTATCACAGTGGATTATCTTTTTTATATGTTGTTGGATTCAATTAGCTAGTATTTTGTTAAAGATTTTAGGACTTCTGTTCATCCAGCGATAACAGTCTGTAGCTTTTTTTCTGGTTATGTCCTTTCCTGATTTTGGTATTAGGGCTATGAACTTTCCTCTTAGCACCATCTTTGCTGTACCCCAGAATTTTTTTATAGGTTGTGTTATTACTGTCAATCAATTTGAATAATTTTTAAATTTCCCTCTTGATTTCGTTTTTCCCCCAATGCTCATTCAAGAGCAGATTATTTAATTTCCATGGTTTTGAAGGTTCCTTTGGAGTTGATTTCCAGTTTTATTCCACTGTGATCTGAAAGAGTACTTGTTATAATTTCAATTTTCTTATATTTGTTGAGGTTTGTTTTATGAACTATTGTATCATCTATCTTAGAGAAAGTTTCGTGCACTATTGAATAGAATGTGTAATCTGTGGTTGTTGGATGAAATATTCTGTATATATCTGTTAAGTCTATTTGTTCCAAGATGTAGTTTAAATCCATTGTTTCTTTGTTAACTTTCTGTCTTGATGACCTGTCTAATGCTGTCAGTGGAGTATTGAAGTCACCCACTATTATTGTGTTGCTGTCTGTCACATTTCTTATGTCTATTACTCGTTGTTTTATAAATTTGGGAGCTCCAGTGTTAGGTGCATATGTGTTTAGGATTGTATATAGTTTTATATATATATAAAGAAAATTATAAAAATTTCTATATGTAGAAAATTATAAATTATATAATTTTCCTGTTGGACAAGGCCTTTTTACCATTATATAATGCTCCTCTTTGTCTTTTTTATTTTTTAAATTTTTTATTTTATTTTTATTTATTTATTTTTTTATTGCATTTTAGGTTTGGGGTACATGTGAAGAACATGCAAGATTGTTTCATAGGTACACATATGGCAGTGTGATTTGCTGCCTTCCTCCCCTTCACCTATATCTGGCATTTCTCCCCATGTCTCTTTTAACTGTTGTTGCTTTCAAGTTTGTTTCGTCTGATATAAGAATAGCTTCTACTCATTTTTGGTTTCCATTTGCATGAAATGCCTTTTTCCACCCCTTGACTTTAAATTTCTGTGAGTCCTTATGTGTTAGGTGACAGTTTCCTAAAGGCAGCAGATGGTTGGTGACTTCATATCCATTCTGCATTTTTGTATTTTTTAAGTGAGGCATTTAGGCCATTTACATTGAATGTTAGTATTGAGATGTGAGGTGCCATTTCATTCATAGTTCTATTTGTTGCCTATGTGCCTTTTTGTTGTTGTTGTTGTTTTGTTTTGTTTTTGCTTTTTAAATTGTATTTTTGTTTCATAGGTCCTGTGTGACTGATTTATGTTTTAAAGAGTTTCTGTTTTTATGTGTCTCCTGAGTTTGTTTCAAGATTTAGAGCTCCTTTTAGCAGTTCTTGTAGTGGTGGCTTGGTAGTGGCACATTCTCTCATTTTTTTTTTTTTTTGTCTGAAAAAGACTGTATGTTCCTTCATATATGATGCTTAGTTTTGCTGGATACAAAATTCTTGGCTGATAATTGATTTGTTTGAGGAACCTGAAGATAGGACCCTAATCCCTTCTAGCCTGTGGGGTTTCTGCTGAGAAATATACTGTTTATCTGATAAGTTTTCCTTTATAGGTGACCTGGTGCTTTTGTCTCACAGCTCTTAAGATTCTTTTATTGTTTGTTTAATTTTAGATAACCTGATGACAATGTGCCTAGGTGATAATCTTTTTGTAATGAATTTCCCAGGTGTTCTTTGTGCTTCTTATATTTGGATGTCTAGGTCTCTAGCAAGGCCAGGGAAGTTTTCCCCTATTATTCCCCCAAATATGTTTTCCAAACTTTTACAATTCTCTTCTTCCTTGGGAACACTGATTATTGTTAGATTTGGTTATTTAACATAATCCCAGACTTCTTGGAAGCTTTGTTCATATTTTCTTAATCTTTTTTCTTTTTCTTTGTTGGATTGGATTAATTTAAAGACCTTATCTGCAGGCTCCAAATGTTTTTCTTCTACTTGTTCAATTCTATTGCTGAGACTTTGCAGAGCATTTTGCATTTCTGTAGGTGTGTTCAATGTTTCCTGACGTTTTGATCATTTTTTTCTTTATGTTATCTATTTCCTTGAATATTTCTCCCTTCAATTCTGTTGTATTTATTTATATATTTATTATTTTCTTTCACTGGGCTTCACCTTTCTCTGGTGCCTCCCTGATTAGCTTAATAACTAACCTCCTGAATTCTTTTTCAGGTAAACCAGGGATTTTTTTTTTTTTTTTTTTCAGGTTAGATCCATTATTGGTGAGCAAGTGTGATTTTTGGGGGGTGTTAAATAACCTTGTTTTGTCATATTACCTGAGTTGGGTTTCTGGTTCCTTCTCATTTGGGTAGGCTCTGTCAGAGTGAAGGTCTAGGGCTGAAGGCTGTTCAGATTCTTTTGTCTCATAGGTTGTTCCCTTGATGTAGTGCTCTCCCTCTTTTTTTTTTTTTTTTTTTTTTTGGATGTGGCTTCCTGTGAGTTGATCTGCAGCAATTGTTATCTCTCTTTTGGGTCTAGCCACCCAGCAAGTTTACCTGGCGCCAGGCTGATACTGAAGGTTGTCTGCACGGAGTCCTGTGATATGAACTGTGTATGGGTCTCTCAGCTGTGGATACCAGCACAGTATTTGAGGCGTCTCCAGAGTCCTGCAGGAGCAGTCCACTTCCTTCAGAGGGTCGGTGGGTCCTCTTGGGATTCCTGGTTTGTTCTTGCAGGATGCTGGAGCTAAAATTTGTGATGCCAGCCTCTGCACGCTGCTCTGTCCATCTGAATCTTAGCTGCAATCTAGTCCTGCCTCCTGCCTGTCATCATGATCCTAGGAATCTTTTTTTTTTAAAATATTAAAAACAACAAAACACCCAACTTTTCTACTCTTTATATTTTTCTTCTTTTACTTTTAAAGCTCAAATTAGTGATTATAAAGTCAGTTCACATTGAAATCAGATGTGTGGTAAGAATTTAGATATGGATAAGATTGAAAGTGTGGTCATCAGGGTTTGGGTAGGATTTTGCTGGTAGTAGGCTATGCTCCAGGAGTAGTCAGACTTGAAGATCAGAGGGTTACAGGAATGTGGTCAGATTCAGGCCCTGAGTTGAAGACATAGGCAGGGGTGGTGGGAGGGAATTATTGTAGATCCTTTGTGTTCTAACGTCAAGTCCTAGCTTCACCTGAATTGGTGGTTTTATGGGGAGTTTGGAAATGGAAATTAACATAAGAAGATTATATCTGCTCTTCTGTTGCTTACAGATTCTTAAGACCCCTATTCTTTTCTTATGAGTACCCTTTTCAGCTTACTATGGCTAAGGAAATAATTTTCTCAAGAGAAACTTTATTACTTGTCCTAGGAGCCCTGGATGGAAACTCTGCTCCTCAACGGCAGGATGTGGACCATGAATTCTTCCTGCTCTTCAGTGTGATAGATGAGAATCTTAGCTGGCATCTTGATGAGAACATTGCCACTTACTGCTCAGAACCTGCATCAGTGGACAAGGAAGATGAGACTTTTCAAGAAAGCAATAGGATGCATGGTGAGCGGGGAAAAGGTGGTCAGATTGTGACAGGGAACATTGTTGAAGGGTATCCACTGGTTATAATGTTTGGTGGATGCTTTCACATACATAGTCCTTTTTAATCATCATAAGAATCAAGAGTAGTAGATGGATCTTTCTTATTTTATGTGTGAGGACACAAAAGCACCTAAGATTATGCAGTAGATAAATGGCACAGCTAAAGCTCCAACCCTCATCTTTCTGACTGCATAGATTGTGCTCTTTCCATTAGGCTACCTGCCTCATAATGTAGAATAGCACATAGGCTGGTGACAGCCTGTGGAATAGCACACAGGCAAAAGTTATATACTATATGTTTAATTACTTTGCTGGGGGTTGCCCACTGATACAATTAATTAATATTGATTTGTTTTAAAAAGGAAGAACCTAGCAAAATTATCCATTTTGTGGAGAAAAATGGTTTCTTTCAAGCTACCTTGCTTATATCCCCTATCCAACGCTGTGCTTATGTCTATAAGCGCATTGACCATATTAATTAAATTAAAAAGAAACTAAGGCACAGAATCCCTGAGGCATGAATGGAGAACTGATTTTAGGAATATAAACAAGTCGATTTTGTTTTTGTTTCATTAAGGAAGTCATTTACTGGCCGTTGGTGACTGCGGTGGACTAAAAACCAGACAGTCACAAAAGGAAGTGAAAATTCAGAAAGAAGATGTAAAGCATGGCTTAGACAGCTCAACTTTCTCTTGAGTTTTCCACCAATTTATTATAATAGCCATGCTAATTAGTCAGCCAATTTGACAAGTGTCCTGTGGAAATTTTTAGAATAAAACTACGCTGAAAGAATAGCCTGCAAAATAACTCAATTCCTTAGATGGTTTCTTCACATTTTTGGTTTGGAATATTGGCTTTAAGCACTTAATAGCTCTATGGCCTTAGGAAAGAAGTAACTTAACCTCTCTGAGCCTTGCTCTTCTCTCTCTCTCTTTTTTTTTTAATAAGACTAATAATATCTGCCTATTTCTCAGGGATATTTTTGAGATTTAAAGAAGATAATACACATGGTTAACACAGTGTACTCTTTATAACCTCATTCAAATGTTATTTACTATTATTATTAAATGATAAGGCTTCTTCCATTGGGCAGTCCTTTCCTAATTCTGATATTTTCTTTGGGTTTTCTTTTGCAGCAATCAATGGCTTTGTTTTCGGGAATTTACCAGAGCTGAACATGTGTGCACAGAAACGTGTGGCCTGGCACTTGTTTGGCATGGGCAATGAAGTTGATGTCCATACAGCTTTTTTCCATGGACAGATGCTGACCACTCGTGGACACCGCACTGATGTGGCTCACATCTTTCCAGCTACCTTTGTGACTGCTGAGATGGTGCCCTGGGAACCTGGTACCTGGTTAGTTAGCTGTCAAGTGAACAGTCACTTTCGAGGTGAGATCCAACATTTCTAACACTTGGGGTGTAAGAGGTAGGTATGATAATAGTCAAAGGAGGCTGGACTTCTGGTCTGCAGCCATAAGTTAAGTCTTCCAGTTGAGGCATCTTGGGACAAAGGATGGCACAATAGATTAGAAGTCAGCGGACCCAAGTTTTTTCCTGAATCTACTGGGAAACTTGCTGGGTAAACTTGGACACAACTCTCTGTGTTTAATCTTCTCCATCTTGAACATAAGATGCTTTGGGGATGAATAGGAATTCTTTTAATAAGCTTTTTATTGTTTGCTTAGAATTCTAAACAGTTAAGACCTGGAGACATTTTCAACTTATTGAACAGGGAGTAAAGGAGAGATTAGTTAAAAGACAGTAACATTTCCATAGGAGATCATCGTGTATTGTGGGTACCTAGTTGCACTCTGGTTGGAACAAAATAAGAGTAAGAGTGGAAGGTTTTGTTTTTAAAGGGAGAAACATTAAAGTAATGGCATTGCAGAGCAATGTATTGAGAAAAGTCAGAGGCATCAGAAGGAAGGAAGAGCATATGAGGCCGTGGAAAGAGCAGTAGATAATTGATTAGGTTTGAATTGTAGTCTTAGGTTTGTGAAAAATATTATGAGACTTCAGGCAAGTGCCTTTCCATTTCTAGGCCACATTTGCCACATCAGTAAAATGGGAAAGTTGGTCTAACTAGTCTCCAAAATCATCTTCGGCTTTCCTTTTTAAGAATTATTTGATGTATGGTAGATTAGAAGGGTGTCAGAAAAAATGATATGTGAGTAAGTGAAGTGGATTAGACTAAGAGGAAAATAAATCTTGGGAGTTAGGTTTGACACAATAGGGGCCAGTTACATGTGCTCCATTATCCGGGGTATGTCTTACCACCAAAGCTTTCTAGGTATGAGAATATAAATATGGATTGGGGTTAGAGATGCAGCATGATTGTGGAATAAGTATGGACCTTAGAGACAGACATGCTTGGATTCAAATCCTGGTTCCATCACTTGTTTAGCCACCTTTGATAAGTTATGTCACTTCTCTGAGCCTATTAATGGCAGTAGTGATGCATACCTTGTAAAACAATAATGAGATTTTAGACAGAAAATGCGATTTTTGAATCTTAGAGAATAGGGGGATTATGTGACCAAGAGAGTAGATTTAAGAGAAGAAAATGAGCACTTAAGATGGGAGCTTAAGTCTCAACTCCACCTCTAACTAGCTGTGCAACCTTGGGCAAGTTATTTAACCTCTCTGATCTTTTGTTTTCTTCATCTGCAAAAGGGGACATCAAAAGTCTATTTTGTACAATGGTTGTGAAGATTGATAGAGGTAACATATATACTCCCTGGGACTGAAACTTTAGAAAATATGTAAAGCACCTGACACAGAACCTAACATAATACGTATTGAAGAGAATGAATATTCTTTCCTCTTCCTTCATCATATCTCAGATTTCTAATTTACAAATTTCAAATCTCCCTGGGAAGTTGTGGGACTCTAATAAAATAATGTAGCTGAGTGAGCTCTATAAGTTGCTAAGCCAATATAAGACAGTACTATCCATTGCCATGCTGACTTAATATAGCATATTCCACATTTGAAAGCACTACTTAGAATCTACATTTTCCTGACAGTCCCAAGTCTGAAACTTCATCTCCATGAATACAAGATGTTCTTTTATTTTGGGAGCTTCCCAGTTTATAAATAATTAACCTCTATATTAAATATGATGCTCCTACCAGCCCTATGAGGTGGATTTTCCTATTCTCTCCTTTGGCAAAAGAGGAAAGCTCGGACTGAGGAAGTGACTTGTCTAAGGTCCTGCAGATAGTGGTTAAAGGTCGAGGTTGAACTCAGGTTTCCTTACTTCTGTCTCTGTGATGTTGCTACAATGTGAGCCTTTATGCAGAAGCAGGAATGAGGATCTAGTAAATGCCTCAGTGGTGGCATAAGCAAGTGGAGGTACCTGAATTTTACCTGGGCTCTCTCTCAGCCAGGTGCTTTAAGAGTGAGAGAAAGTGGTCCATTTTGGAGTAAAGAGAGTAGTGGAGAGTTGGCGGAGGAAACACTAGCAGAAGGAGGAAAGTGAGTCTTCTGGGTAAAAATCCTGTTGGATAGAATGGGGCCAGTTATAATGTTCTTCCCTCAGATGGCATGCAGGCACTCTACAAGGTCAAGTCTTGCTCCGCCACCCCTCCTGTGGACCTGCTCACAGGCAAAGTTCGACAGTACTTCATTGAGGCCCATGAGATTCAGTGGGACTATGGCCCGATGGGACATGATGGGAGTACTGGGAAGAGTTTGAGAGAGCCAGGCAGGTAAGAGGCAGTGGGCTCCCTCTCCTTACTTCTGTGTCCAGCTCCAAACACCTATTATCTTTTTCCCAGAAATCTCTCCCTTTACTTGGGGATGCACATCATTGTCTGGCTGGGGTTACATGACACAACTGTTAGCCAAGTTCTTGTGGCCCTCTAGAGAGCTTGCTCTTGGGGTGATACAGGTAGCAAAGCTTTTTGTGAGGTTATTCCATATCTCCAGCAAAGGGTCCAAGCAGAATTTCAAGTTGATTCTACTATAATTCCTGTCCATTATCATAAAGGAAAGCCCAGTTGGGACCAGCTCCTGTATCAGTTGAAATAGCTTTTTTTCTAGTTTTTATTCACTTTACCCATTATTTACCTCCTTGCTTCTTCATTTCTTTTCTATAGTCCAAAAGAGGCATTTAAGTAGGCATATGAAAAGCACTCTGAGAAATATAGGAAGGGAAGCAATCTGCCTTTTGGCTATTCCATGCTCATTCTTTTGAAGGAATTTCTCCAAGTTCTCCTGCCTCATGCATGACCCAGATGTGGGCGAGATAGAGCAGGAGGTTAGTGCCCTACTCAGTTGCTGGGTCTCATGTCATACCACTCACTTGGCAATCAGTTGTGACAGGTCTTCCACAGAGGAGGCACTTGATAGATGACTAAGGGAGGGGCTGGGGAAGATCCTTTATGGTTATACTTCTAGCAGAAAATAATAGTGTAAATCTGCAGCAAACAGGAAAGTTGGTGTTTGAGTCTCAGCATAGATTCCAGGATCTCCAATTGGGCTTATTAATTTAGTGGGCTTTCATTTTAGAGTGAGACAAAGGATTACTAATACCTAAGGATGATTAAGAACGAGGCAAACTATGAGTCTCTGGAGGGCAGAACTGGTTCCAGAGCCTGGAACTTATAAGCAAGAATATTACACTAAAAAAGAATTCCAATAATTTAAAATAAACAGTAAGGGAGATTGTTTCTTTGGGATATGAGTTTCTTGTCTTTGGAAAGGCTCAAGCAGAAGCTGTATATAACTTACTAGTGGTGTCACCAAAGGAGATATCTTCACTGGTGGGAGTTAACTCAGATGAGCTCTGAGGTCCTTTCGAAACATAAACATTTGTAACTTGATGAGACGAAGGGTGAGATGGGAGTCTATTTTGATACCTAATAAAATCATATCATATTTTCCTTTTTATATATCAGTAACTCAGATAAGTTTTTCCAGAAGAGCTCCAGCCGAATTGGGGGCACTTACTGGAAAGTGCGATATGAAGCCTTTCAAGATGAAACATTCCAGGAGAAGATGCAGTTGGAAGAAGATAGGCATCTTGGAATCCTGGGTGAGGAATTTTTAGCTTATGAAATTCATTGACTAGAGCCAGAAACGTGAGGAGAACTTTGAAACTTGGGCCTGGACATGACTTAGGAGCACATTGTAGACCAGTGTCTTCTAAAGTGAGTCTTATGTGAAGATTGTTTTGTGAAAAAGGGTTACGAGTTTGAATGTGTTTGAAAAAACACTAAGTTAAGCAGTTAAATAGTGCTTTTTTGCTACAGGATTTCTAAGAGCCTTAGATTTATTTTTGTTTATCATGAATCTCCACTTTTTTTCAGTGAATGTCTTCCAATACCACTGATGTACAGTACACACTTTTAGAATTCCTTCTCTAGAAGGGTTATACAAGGAAGTAAGACTATCTAGGTTTTCGGCCATCTGGGACCAGTGGCGGATTGGCATGACATGCAGACATGCTTGAAACAGGAAGCATGCAGAATAGGCTTAGAGTCTGAACTTGAAGAAGGTATCTAGAAGGGCTAAACCAAAGTTAGACGAGGTTTAGTAACATGATGGAACCAGAAAATAAAATAAGCAAGATGGAAAAAACTTTGGAAATTAATATAATAGACCATACTCGGGATAGGTATGTGCCAGTTGATTCTAGCTCTAATAATGGACAATAAGTCTTACGTCAGCTGGATAGGGAGATATAATGATGAGAAATCCACCCTAGGAGTGGTGAGTATGAAGGAATTATTATTGGCTGGATTTCAGTATGGGTGCCCAGTCTTTGAGAAGAGGTGTAACATTAGATGTGGAAATTGAGTAGGAAACCAAGCTAGAAACTCTGACCAAGGGTTAGAGCCAGCATAAGTGCTCAGTTTTGGTACTTTTGGTCTGCCTCAAAGGTGACCTAAGCTAGATTAGATGTGGTGGGTAGTGAAGTTCAGAAGAGTTTAGAAGTTGTGGCTCTATTTACCTACTCCAGTGCCTGGATAGAAGATATAATAATACTCTTAGATAGTTCCACCAAGAGATGCAGCTATGGGATCTGGGACAATAAAGTAAGTGAAAATGAGGTTGGGCCTGACAGTGGGATGAAAGAAAGTCCTGGCCTCTGGTCCTGGTTGAATGGCTAATCAACCATTTAAATTTGGGCAGATAAATTCCACCTCTCTCAGCTGAAATTTTCTCATCTGTAAATTGGAGTTAATTCCTGCCCTACATGCCATAAAATGATGTTTGACAATTGAATAACATAATGGATTTTCCAGTGTTTTTTATAACTGTAAATTTCAATACACTTGAAAAGGATTGTTCTTATTATTACAAAGAAAAGAGTTCTTTATCTTCTTCACTTTGACTTTCCTTTTCTTTCCCTCCTTCTTCTTCCATATTCTTCCTCCCTGTTCATCCCTTTAGTCATTCTCATTGTCTCTCCTTCCCATTTTCCAGGGCCAGTTATCCGGGCTGAGGTTGGTGACATCATTCAGGTGGTCTTCTACAACCGTGCCTCCAAGCCATTCAGCATGCAGCCTCATGGGGTCTTTTATGAGAAAGACTATGAAGGCGCTGTGTACAATGATGGTGAGCCAGCAGGGTTTCTGGCAAATGTGGGCTCCAGGAGGTATCAGGTGTCTCTAGAAAACAAATAAATGGTGGATGGAGAGGGAGAAGTAGGCAGAATTAGTTTCCATATGTGAATGTTGTTGAATGAATGAATAATATAATAGCAAAGCAGAGCTAGGCTTCACTAATCAGAGAAAATTTTAAAAAATGTATTTAAATATAACCTAATTCTAAATCAAGTGTATTATAGAACTTTGGAAAGCAGAAAATTACAAAGTAAACAAACATCATTTATAGATAAATTGTCATATAACTTTTGATATAACTTTAAATATTTTTGTGTGTTTATACAAGTCTGTATAGAGATATATGATCATATGGTTTGTACAGTTTTGCATCCTACTATTCTCACTTACCGTTGAACTGTGTTCGTTTTCCCATGCCATTATAATGTTACATTTTAATGACTATATAATACTTTATGTCAAGGATTTGTCATAATTTACTTACTTTATCCTTTGTTGCCTAGATACATAGGTTTTTTCAGTATTTTTGAATATTGTAAGGCAGGTTGCAGTGAACGAATGCATACATCCTAGCTTGCATTTTGGATTACTATATCAGAAGAGAATCCTAGAAGTGACAGTATTGTGTAATTAATTTTTTACTTTCTCTAAGAATATTGATGCATGCTAATTCTAGCCAAAATATAAAAGAAAAATGGAAATCATAAATGGAAAAGTTGCAGACAAATCTAGAATGAAAATTCTACAAGGCAACTGGTCTAGTCTCTTGAAGAAGTCAATACCATCAATAGGAGGATTAGAGACATAACAATCAAATGCAGTGTGCAAACTTTGAGTGAATCTGTTTGTGAAAAACAGCTTTAGGAGGCATTTTGGAGATAATTGCAAAATTCTTGATATATATTGGATATTAGATGTTATTAGGGAATTTTCTTAGGTGTAATAATGGCATTATAGTGAAATACGAGATGCTTGCTAATATTTTAGCTATAAAATGTCATGATGTTTGCATTCTACTTCCAAATGATTCAACCAAAGCAAACAAACAAAAACTGCGTGTAGTGTGTGTACGTGTACATACACATAGATTAGATGAATTAAAGACGGTGAAATGTTAGCAATAGACTCTAAGTGATAGGGTGATCATTGCACTATTTTTTAAAGTTTTCTGTATATTTGAAAATTTGAAGAGTAAGAAATAATGAATGAATAAGAAAAGATTTTAAAAAAATAGACAAAAATGTAGACAAGGCTATTTATTTAAAAGGTTCATATCCACAAGTAGAATAATATATGCAGTAAATACTGAAAGGAATGTTCAACCTGAAATAATCACACAAGTGTAAATCAAAACAACAGCAAGTTTTGTTGATGTTTTTGTTTGCCTACAAGACAGTTATTTTGACAAGATTAAAAAGAATTCCCCAGTGCTGATGAGGTTGTAAATTATAAACTAAATTACAACCCCTTGTTGTAAGCTATACTGCAAATGTTCTTCCATATGCTTCTTTGCACACTTTTATAAACATTTCTTCAGAATATATTTTTAAGGTGAGGAATTGCTACATCAGAGGATACATACCTTAAAATTTTTGATACCTACACCCAAAATGCTGTCTGGAGAGATTTGCTGTATTATCAGTTTAGAGTTCTATTAGCAGTATCTGAGGAGGGCTCCTTTCCTTACAACCTCATCAGCACTGGGAAAATCTTTTTTAATCTTGTCAAAATGACTGTCTTGCAGGGAAACAACAGCATCAACAAAACTCACTGTTGTTTTGATTTACATATGTTTGATTATTTTAGATTGAACATTCTTTTCAGTATTTATTGCATATATTATTCTACTTGTGGATATGAACCTTTTAAATAAAAAACTGTGTCTACATTTTTGTCTACTTTCTTTTTTTTGTTATATAAATATATATATATATATACACACATATATACATATATATATATGTATATATAATTGCAATTTAGGTTCTGGGATACATGTAAAGAACATGCAGGACCGTTGCATAGGTACATACATGGCAATGTGGTTTGCTGCCCCCGTCCCCATCACCTATATCTGGCATTTCTCCGCATGTTAGCCTTCCCCAACTCCCTACCCCCCACTGTCCCCCCAGACCCCCCCCACAGACCTCAGTGTGTGATGCTCCCCTCCCTGTGTCCATGTGTTCTCATTGTTCAGCACCTGCCTATGAGTGAGAACATGTGGTGTTTGATTTTCTGTTCTTGTGTCTGTTTGCTGAGAATGATGATTTCCAGGTTCATCCATGTCCCTACAAGGGACACAAAACCATTGTTTTTGATGGCTGCATAGTATTCCATGGTGTATATGTGCCACATTTACCCTGTCCAGTCTATCATCAATGGGCATTTGGGTTGGTTTCAGGTCTTTGCTATTGTAAGCAGTGCTGCAGTGAACATACATGTGCATGTGTCCTTATAATAGAATGATTTATAATCCTTTGGATATATACCCAGTAATGGGATTGCTGGGTCAAATGGAATTTCTATTTCTAGGTCCTTGAGGAATCGCCACACTGTCTTCCACAATGGTTGAACTAATTTACACTCCCACCAACAGTGTAAAAGTGTTCCTATTTCTCCACATCCTCTCCAGCATCTGTTGTCCCCAGATTTTTTAGTGATCGCCATTCTAACTGGCGTGAGATGGTATCTCAATGTACATTTGATTTGCATTTCTCTAATGACCAGTGATGATGAGCATTTTATCATATGTTTGTTGGCCTCATATATGTCTTCTTTTGAAAAGTGTCTGTTCATATCCTTTGCCCACTTTTGAATAGGTTTGATTATTTTTTATTTCTTGTAAATCTGTTTTAGTTCTTTGTAGATTTTGGATATAAGTCCTTTGTCAGATGGGTAGATTGCAAACATTTTTTTTCAAATTTTGTCTACATTTTTTTTTATTATTCCCTTTTACACTTACCCTCTTTATAGGTGAGTGAGTAGAGTAGGTGCCATTTAAACCATTTCTTACCATCATGCATTTTTATAATTTGCAAAATCTTTGCTAACTTAACTTGTAAAAAAAGTTATCTAGCTATTTTCAATTGTACTTCTTTGATTACTGATGGCATGAAAATTTGAAAAAAGTGTGTGCATTGCTTGGCCATGTTTTGTTTCCATTTTAGAAATTACAGCCGTAGTGTTATATGTATATACATATACATATGCACATATATACACATACATACATACATAACATATACACATCCACATATACATAGTACATATTGAAAGAAAAAAATGTTAAATAATCACAGCTGTTTAAAAATGAAATGAGCTATAATGGCAGATAGTAAGTCTCCCATCGCTGCACAGTTTTAAGCAGAAGTAGTGATGTAAGAGCAGATTAATGTATGTTTTCAAGTGATGGCAGAACGAGAAAACAAACTCATCTCTTGACTCCTAGACCAGAGTCCTCTTCAATATTCAATATTCCATGTTGCTGCTACTGTTGCTCCAAAATGCCTTTGTAGTTCATAATCTTTATTTCACCATTTTGAGCTGATGATTCTCATTCTAGTCAATGTAAGTAATGAGTACCATATTTTTCCCTACAGGTTCATCTCACCCTGGCTTGGTTGCTAAGCCCTTTGAGAAAGTAACATACCGCTGGACAGTCCCCCCTCATGCTGGTCCCACTGCTCAGGATCCTGCTTGTCTCACCTGGATGTACTTCTCTGCTGCAGATCCCATAAGAGACACAAATTCTGGCCTGGTGGGCCCCCTGCTGGTTTGCAGGGCTGGTGCCTTGGGTACAGATGGCAAGCAGGTATTGTCAGGGTTATCTGGCTGGGAAGCCTGCAGGGAGAAGGATGAAGCTAGCTTGCTGGATAGCAGTTAAGCATGGAACTGGGTTCTGAAGTTTAGGGAATAAAAGAAAAATAATCAAGCTGGCCCATCTGAAATTAATATTTTGTGACCTCATGCTATCGTGCATGTTATTTTTTGTACTGGCAAACATATCTTCCTTAGCCTCACAGGTAATTCATGATATCCTTCCATCATCTCCTTCTTTTCTCCCTCCCTCCCTCCTTCCTTCCATCCTTCCTTCCTTCCTTCCTTCCTTCCTTCCTTCCTTCCTTCCTTCCTTCCTTCCTTCCTCCCGTCTCCTTCTCCCTCTCCCTTATGTCATTGGCCCCTAAACCTTGCTCCTGATCCCTAAATCTGCTTCAATATTTGCCTGTCTTCTTTTGTATTCAGCCCACGATTTCTATTTGTGTAACATTGGGTGAGCTACTGAACTTCTCTTTGACTCACTTTTCTCATTTGTAAAAAAGGGATAACAATGGAAGAAGACATCTTGGGTTTCTGTGGGGATTAATTAAAATAATCCATATACAGGGCTTAGTACAGTGTAAGCACTTGGTAAATGCTAGTGGTAACAATAATTACTATTCATATAACTTATCTTTTATTTTCTTATTTCCCCCAAGACCCTCCTCTGCTTTTCTAGCCATCTCCCCTCAGTCCTCTCCCCAGGTGATTCCAAGTTCTCTTTTTTCACACTCCGTACCTCTTATTTCTTATCCTATGCTCCTTCCCTGACCCCTTTCGTACATTTCTTCCCCGTCAGGCTTGTCCTTTTATTCTGATCTTCTTCTCTCATCTGCAATTTGAGGATAAGGAAAAACTGCTTATCAATAGCTGCATCTCTGGGTAGAAGGTATGGGCTCAAAATGGGAAAAGAAAATGGGAAGAGTCTGGAATCCCTGGATCTGTAGCAACACAGTCCACAACTGCTGAAACCATTGTCATTTTTCCCTCTACTTTCTTCTATTGGGCCTACAGAAAGGGGTGGATAAAGAATTCTTTCTTCTTTTCACTGTGTTGGATGAGAACAAGAGCTGGTACAGCAATGCCAATCAAGCAACTGCTATGTTGGATTTCCGACTGCTTTCAGAGGATATCGAGGGCTTTCAAGATTCCAATCGGATGCATGGTATGGGGAGTACTTTTGCCCTGGGCTAAATTGAGGGACCCCAAGTCAAATCTAACTTGAACTGTAATCATGACCAATCCTGAAAATACTGATTTTATTGGTCATCTCTGTCCAAGAGACGAGCTAGATTGAGAGATTCAACCTAACACAACAGATCTTATACTTAGCACCTTTGGGTGCTGTGTCCTGTGTTACACAATATGGGGGACACTGGAAGAAAGTACTGTGAGATGAGGATTGTGCACCAGAAATCTACAAGGGATTGTGAAGAATAAGCCAAATGATACCTTTCCAATCTTATCTCCCCACTTCCTTATCTTTTACTACCTTTGCTCCCCCTACCCCATACTCCTGCCAAATAGGACTATTTTTCTTTGTGAACATGCTGATTTCGTGCTTTTGCAGTGTTGTTCCCATTCCCTTCACTTGAAATGTCACTGCTTACATCTTTGTCCTCAGCTTGCAGGAATTCTGTGCATTCTGTATGACCCATCTCAAAAGCTACCTCTTCCATGTAACCATTTCTTATCAGCCAAGCTCAGGGTAATGGCAACCTCTCCTGAACTACCATTGCATTTCAATCAGACCATTTCAATAGCAAGTTCCATATACTCTTCAATATTGTATCTGTTTGTTAAATTGATTTTGATTTCTGCAAGAGTGTAGTCTTTTTAAACATGAGCATTAAATATTGCTTATCTCTGTATCCTCTACACTGTCTAATACATAGTTTATTGAATTAGTAAACTACTAAATGAATGGGTGGATGGATGAGTAAATGAATGGGAAGACATGGTTTCAGTTTGCAAGGAGCTTCCGGCAATTTGCAGTGAGATGAGATTAATAAAATTTATGAAACATTTATAGAATAATCCAAGAAAGGCTATAATTAAGTGCTTAATTAAAAACTAAGTGCTGAATTAAAAGCTGTGTAGAACAACTGTTTCATAAGAGAAGGAGATCATTAATGAGGAAGTATCACATTAAAATATTTCTGGAAGAAAGAACTGCTTAAGCTTGGGATTGAAGACTGAATAGATTTTCAACCAGGCAAGGGAAGCATAATCATGGAGTTAGTAGTGTTCTTATTAGCATTCTAAGGGATTATCACACAGTGTGACACATTAAATTGCAGTAGATATGGAGGCATTGAAAAGGTGTAGGCTTCAAACAAGTCTCCCTCCTGTGTTTTGCATTGGGAGGGTGGTATAGGAGGGAAACAAGAATGAGTGAATTGTTTTTGGTTCTATCTCTTGGTTTCCATTACTAGTTAGTTCCATCATTTGGAAAAAATAAAACAGTCTCATGAGCAAAGTTCATTCCAGTTAGAATTTACTGAGCACCTAATTAGTATGAGGTGCTCAAGCAGTCACATAGATATAGAAAAAAAATTGATATACTTCCTGTTAGGTCAATCCATTGCAGCAAATAGATTTCTAAGTAAATCACCAGAAAGTATATCAGTTGCATTCCATGGTAACTGATATTGCAGATAATCTTTTATAAAATTGTGTGGGATAAAAGTTTCATGGATCAAAGAGGGAGTAGTAACTGCTTTACAGAGGATATCTGAATAAAGATATGATGAGTGAATTGTAGGATGCCATAGAAAGATACCATAAGAGAAGTTCATTCCATCAAGAGGAAACAGTATGTGAAAAGTCAACAGGTATTATCAGGGCATCTACAATGTTTAAAGCTTTGGTAATGCAGAGAGAAATAGAGCTCAGAGGACAATGATGTGTGTGTGTGTGTGTACATGTACGTGTGTGTGTGTGGGTGGGGGAAGAGGATGGGAGGACAGACTGCAGGTAGGAGTACCAGAGAGGTGGCTATTTTAGAAGTTCAGGCCAGAGAGGATGAGGCCCAGAACCAGGGGAATGGCAGTGAAGATGAAGAGGAGGAAACAGGTTTGAGAGCTGAAGATGGAATTTTCAGAACCCAAACACGTTATGGAGGGGTGGAAAATAAGATCGGTGTAAAGAAGGAACAAAGTGGTTGTAAAATAACCAGAGAGTATGTTGCCACAGAAACCAAGGAAAAGGGATTTCAAGAAATGGGGAATAGGAGAGGTGTGTGTGTGTGTGTGTGTGTGTGTGTGTGTATGGTTGTGGTAGTGGAGAGTAGTTTAATGTTGTCAGGATGTGGATCATGATGGACAGGAGTCCAGAAAGGACAGTTGACTGCTCATCCCAAAGACACAGATATTCACAACTAGAGTTAAAGTGGCTTAGAGAAGAAGGCAGAGGAGTTGAGGATGACTCAGCAGTTTCAAGTTGTGTGAAACCATAGTACATAGCTGATGCCATGCTGCTGGCCGGTGCTGGAGTAGTCTGGTCTCATCTCCTTATCTTGTTTTGTGTTTTTGTTTTCCAGCCATTAATGGGTTTCTGTTCTCTAACCTGCCCAGGCTGGACATGTGCAAGGGTGACACAGTGGCCTGGCACTTGCTCGGCCTGGGCACAGAGACTGATGTGCATGGGGTCATGTTCGAGGGCAACACTGTGCAGCTTCAGGGCATGAGGAAGGGTGCAGCCATGCTCTTTCCTCATACCTTCGTCATGGCCATCATGCAGCCTGACAACCTTGGTAAGTGCCTTAGCAGCGGCCCTAGAGGCTTTGTTGGGTATAGGGCCTGGGATGGGATCGGGAAGAGGGAGGATGGTGAAGAGGAAAGAAGAGGCATGTTGAGGGTTCTAAGAAGTTTGAAAAATACTTTTGTCTTTTTCTTCTTCAATGTGCTCTCCATGTTCTAGTTACTTAGATTCCCTATTCAGCTGCAAGCAGAATAGAGTTAGCAGAAGGTGGAGAAAATCCTTTTCTGGAACAACAGAAGAGAAGTTGGGATGCTGTTTAGCTTTAGTGAAGTTCTTATATGGCAGGGAGTGGACTTGACCACATAGAGATTTTACAGATACAGTACTTTTATTGGGAGGAAGGTCAATGAGAGTCACTTATAAGTGCTATCAAATTGATATTCTGTGAGGATTTCTGCAGACTCTCACTTCTGGTCTCTCCCTTTTTCTTTCTCCCTGTGAAGCACCCCCACCCCTGCCACCCCATGTGTGTGTGGGGGGGGTGGGGGGTGGGTGTGCGCGTGTGGTGATGTAACTATTTCAGCCTGGAAATCAGAACACAAGAGCCCTAGTTCAGCCTCGTCCATTAACTTGGTGTGTAAATTTGAAATTTGGTCTAATCACTTCCCTTCTCCCTAGCTAGATTTCTTCCTTCATTGATTCATTCCTTCCTGCCTTCCTTCCTTCAGTCCTTTTGTCCTTCCTCCATCTCTCCTTACCTCCCTATCCTTTTTCTTCCTTTTATGAAGATATTTGACTATAATATTTCTTCAGATTCTATGTATTTCTAGCATTTCGTAATGCAGCAGTTATCTTTTCTTCAGTCCCTATGGTGTATTTTTTTTCCCAGCCATTAGATGGAAATAGTGTTTGTAAGAAAAACTTGTCAGTTTCACACAGTTTGTATTAAACTTTTACTTTACTTCTATAAATTCCATTCATATTTTGGGGAAAACATCCTTGAACAAGTGTCTTCAACATTTTAATAATTTTAACCTAGTCCTGAGTTTGACAAACACTTGATATAAAGCTGGTCTCCTGAGAAATAGAACAGTGTGAAGGCTATTATTGCAATTTTTTCTGTGAGAGAAGCTTGGGGCTTGGACTAGGGAAGTGGCAGTGGAAATGAAAAAATAATTTCAAAGGAATTTCTGATAGAATATATTGATGGAATAGATATGGGTGGTAAGAGAAATAGAAAAAGTAGATGTGGAAAGAAAAGAGTAGATTCTTTATTTCAAGGTGTTTATAAACTAGTAGAAGGGATCATTTTAAAAGAGGGGGGCACTCAGCCCTTTAACATGTGGTTTAGATATAAAGTGCATTAGGAGTGGAGAGGCCAAGAATGTAGAACTTAGTTTGTGCCAAAATAGTCAGGGAGGGCTTTCTGGAAAAGAAAAATGAATTGCGTCTTGGAAAATGAGTGAACTCTCATAGATACTTGGAGGTGGGGGTTGCAGGTATGTTCCAGAAATAGGGTAATAAAATGAAGATTCCGAGCTAGGAATGAATGGAAAATGTGAGATGCAATCACGGTTTGATGTAGTCGGAGAGCTAGTAGAGTTTAAGACAATGTGTGGGAAGTAGAACTGGATTGATAGTTTGGGGCCAACTCACAGAAGGCTTTGAAAGCCAGGAAGCAGAATTTGTAGTGTTGGGATAAGCACTGAACAGCAAGTAAGGAAACAATGAGAGTAATGTTCTAAGAAAGTTAGCTTCTCTTGATCAACAGTGAGTTTAAGTATCCTTGACGTAGAAATTTGGAGCTTAAGATCTTGTCCAGGCAACTCCACAGAACAGACATTTAAGACTGTTACCTGAGCCTTCAATTGTAAAAAACGAGTGAAGGGCCTTCTAAAGCTGTCTTAGGTAAGCATCCCTCTGCAATCAAGAAGTTCTCTTTCTTTTTAGCTAACTATTGAAGTCTATTTTATTTCTTTGGTACTTGGTAGGAGAAAACCCATCAATGTTTTTCTTGAAATAATAATTATTACAGCTTTATTTACTTATTTATAGCTTCATTTAACTGAACATTGAATATGTTCTATACTACACACTGTTCACATATTATTGTGTTTAATTGTAAAACATATAAAATAATCCTTGTTTTTCTGATGAGGGAACTGAAAAACACACAGGTTTAGAAATTGCCACAAGGTTATATATAATAAATAACAGATAGGGTTACCAACCATGGCAGTTTGCCTAGTACTGAGGGGTTGCTAGGAATATAGGACTTACTGTGCTAAAACCAGTAATACCCTGATAGAAGTTGGTTATTCTAGTGGCAGAGTTTAGTTTTAATAAACCCAGACAGTGTATGTGGCTTTGGAGCTGGAGCTCTTAACCTTTGAGCTCATTACTCTCAATAAACTTTTAATACTGTTTTATTTAATGTGTAGTTAAGACAAGAGCCTTATCTGAGACTATCTGAAACTACCTATTTTCTGCAGTCTGCCTAGGGAGAGGCAGGAAATTCCCCAGGCACCACCCAGGGGTGTTCTGAGTCAGATTTTTCTCTCTGATCCTCCCTCAGGGACATTTGAGATTTACTGCCAGGCAGGCAGCCATCGAGAAGCAGGGATGAAGGCAATTTATAATGTCTCCCAGTGTCCTGGCCGCCAAGCCACCCCTCGCCAACGCTACCAAGCTGCAAGGATCTACTATATCATGGCAGAAGAAGTAGAGTGGGACTATTGCCCTGACAGGAGCTGGGAACTGGAATGGCATAACCAGTCTGAGAAGGACAGGTAAGGCTTCAGAAATGGAGAGATTACACTTTCCAAAAATCACTTTGCAAATGAAAATACTGCAACTGTGAGATGAGGAGACTCTTACCTCAGGTCACCTAATGTGATACCAACGGAATTGAGAGATGGGGCTACAATGCAGCTCTGATGAATTCTAGCTCAGTGCCACTTCTATATTGATATAGTGAGGGAATAAGGCTTGCTCGCGTCTTCACCCTCAGTCTTTGTCTCTCTTCTTTCAGTTAGCTGAAAGTATTTACCCTGGGACTTAAATTTCATAGAATTTACTCAAGAGACTGAATGTCTCAAGCTCAGCTGCCCCTTGACAAAATGGCATTGCATTTATTAAAGTACAGACTAAGCTATGTAGCGGGAAATGTTTAAAACAGAGTGATTGAAACATGATAGAATTTTATTTCTTATTCACATAATAGTACAAATATGAGCAATTCAGGGCGGGCAGGTGAACCCCATCATTCTCAGCACTTCCTTTCATCTCTGTGGCCAAGATGCCTGTTCCAGTTGTAGCTATCCCTAGCCATCAAGAAGAAAGAAAGAAGTCAAGGTCACGCAGCATTGTCTATAAGGACACGGCCTGAAGTTGTATATATCACCTTTTCTTATACTCTATTGTTCTGAACTAATTCTTATGGCCATCTTTGGCTGCAACAAAAGTCTGAAAACTGTAATCTCTGATTAATCTGTCATGTGCTCAGCTAAAAGTTAGGTGATTCTATTACTGACAATGAAGGAGGAGAGAATGGAAACGTAGATACAAATTAGCAGTCTCCATTAGTTTGTTTTCAGTGCTCTCACTACGCATTGGCAATTCTTACTCTTTATGTTGTTCGTTGAAAGTTGAAGTCTTCCTGCTAATGGTCTGAAAATGTTTTATTTCCTTTTTAATTCTTTATTTTTGATGTTCAGATAGACATATAATTATCAAAACTAACGTCCATTGAACCTACAATAAGTTTTCTATAAACAGAAGCAGATAGCTAGGTTGGACATTTGTTTGAAGATTCCTTCTATTAGCTCTGTCTATGTACGTGCTAAAAGGAAAATGTATTACTAGTTGATATTTACTTTGAAAACACTAGTTTAAGTCACAATTGAACTATCTACAACTACTGAGGATAAAATTTGACTTCATTTAGAAATACGTTGTTTATTTAGTTCCCCTCACTTGTTTCTAATCAGAACCCAGTGAGATACGCCTAACAAGATCTTATAATTTAAAAAAACAAGAAAAAGATATATTTACATCAGTTTGTTAAAAATATATTATTAGTTGGTAGCATTCAGGTAGGGCCCAAGTGAAAATTTTTTTAAAATAATTGGAACTTTTATTTTAGATTTATGAATCACATGTGCATGTTTGTTACATGGGTATATTGTGTGATGCTGAGGTTTGGGATACAGATCCCATCACACAGGTAGTAAGCATAGTACCCAATGTTTCATTTTTCAACCCTTGCCCCCCAACCCCAATTTCTATTGTTGCCATTTTTATGTCTATAAGTACCCAATGTGTAGCTCCCACTTATAAGTGAGAACTTTTTGTTTTTCTGTTCCAGCATTAATTTGCTTAGAAATTTGTGGCCTCCAGCTACATCTTTGTTGCTGAAAAGGACATAATTTCATTATTTTTAAAGTCTGCATAGAATTCCATGGTTTATGTGTACCACATTTCCTTTATCCAGTCCACCATTGGTGGGCACCTAGGTTGATTCTATGTCTGTGCTATTGTGAACATGTACCTCTTTGGTAGAATGATTTATTTTTCTGGCCCATTTCTTTTTTTTCTTTTTTCTTTTCTTTTTTATTTTTTTGAGACAGAGTCTTGCTCCGCCACCTAGGCTGGAGTGCAGTGGCACGATCTTGGCTCACTGCAACCTCCACCTCCCAGGTTCAAGCAGTTCTCCTGCCTCAGCCTCCCTACTACACGTGCATGGTGATTGGCTTTTTGCTTGTTGAATTAAGTTTTTGGAAATTTTAAAATGTGACTTCCCCTCTCTGAGCCTGGGTATACTCATCTTGAAAATGATGCAGTATGGGTGAAATAACAGGGCTAGAAAAGAAGGGAGGGAAGAAGCAGCAGGCTTGAATCTAAATCCTGGCTCACTTTCTGGCTAACAATGTCACCGCGGATAAGTCCTGCCATCTCTGGGCAATGGATCGCACCTCTGACACCTACCTACTCCATAGTCCTATTAGAAATATCAAATGATAAATCTGTGCGTAAACTAGAAAGAATCCTATAAGGAGAAAATCTGTAAGATTTCATTTCCTCCCTATGTCTCACCATCCTTTACCCTCTGGTTGCAGCAGCAGTTAGTACTTTCTTGCCACCTTGTACCTTGCCCTTTTGTAAAACTAATTTCATTAAGACATCAGTAAGGTTAGAGCTAAAGCCTATGACTTCTGATTCTTAGCCCAGTGCTCTTGTGGTTTGAATTGTATGACAAATTTCTATCTGGATTATGGCAAACAAGGAACATAGATACTGAAACCTGCCTTTTTTTTTTTTTTGACAAAGCCTCGCTCTGTTGCCCAAGTTGGCGTGCAGTGGCATGATCTTGGCTCACTTCAACCTCTGCCTCCCAGATTCAAGCGATTCTTGTGCCTCAGCCACCCAAGTAGCTGGGATTACAGGCACAAGCCATCACATACAGCTGACTTTTTTTTTTTTTTTAATTTTTAGTAGAGATGGGGCTTTGTTGTGTTTCCCAGGCTGGTCTTGAACTTCTGAGCTTAAGTAATCTACCTGCCTTAGCCTCCCAAAGTGTTGGGATTACAGGCGTGAGCCACTGTGCATGGCATATCTGCCATCTTTAATTTTGGTTATGCAACCAATGTGGTGAGAAGTCTGGCATTAGAAGAAACAGGTCCCTGATGCAAGGAAAATGCAAACTGCAACATGATATGCACAGTATTATCATAATTTATGTAGAGTGAAAGACACTGATGCTGTAATATATATCATTAATGGAAATATACACATATATCAAAGTGTAGAAAAGTCAATTAGACCTTACAGCTGACTGCTTAACAGAGTAACCAATACTACATATCAACAGCTGCGCCGCTGTGGGGAGGAGAAGGGGTAGGAGGGATGAGCATCAGCTCTCTCTACAGTGATTTATTTCTAGTAGATAGAGAAAGAGCTCCAAAGCAAAGGGATTTCATGGGTTATTTCTTCATGGCCAGTAAGGGTGTCTGTTACATCATTATTTATCTGTGTGTTTAACAATTTTATAATTAAAATGTATTATCTCTGGAAAAAAAAAGAAATAGGTCCTCTTTTTTTCTATCTGTGAAATGAAGATGGTTCTGACTTAGCTTCCCCATAAATATTCAAATGAAAGGGAGGGGTCAATGGCCAGGTGCTGATACTACTCTTTGGATTCCTCTAGTTATGGTCACATTTTCCTGAGTAACAAGGATGGGCTCCTGGGTTCCAGATACAAGAAAGCTGTATTCAGGGAATACACTGATGGTACATTCAGGATCCCCCGGCCAAGGACTGGACCAGAAGAACACTTGGGAATCTTGGGTAAGGAAGTTCCACTTCTCTCCTAGTGTTTAGCAGCCTGAACTGCACCTATGGCAACTATGTTATACCAGAATGGCCTCGTTAGTCCCCGTTCTCAGTCTTTTCCTATGATATACTGTAATTATGGTCATATTTTATGAAACAACCATGAGAATAAACACGGAAGTGGGAGGGAAGAAATCGAATTCTGCTGCAACATGAACGAGGCTTTACTGGATTTTCTATATCCTCAAGTATGAGTCTCTGAGGATAGTAGGTTATAATAAATGCTAGGGGCAGGAGAACTTAGGAACATCAAAAAGTGAAAAATGTATATATACAGGGAATCCATTTTTACATCATACCACTGTTTAATTATTGCTTTAGGTTTTTCCCCCTTATTCTAGTTTTGGTACAAAAGGGACCCACTGAATTCTGAAGAGATCCTCTCAATTCTATATTCTTTGCCAAACTTACCACTCTTTATAATCAATGATTCCACAACACCGTGATTCTCTAGTCACTTGGAATGTTATAGACAGAGTGTAAGGGTGGCAAAAGTAGAGGTAATTGGATGTATAATCTTGTTGTTGAAGTAACTTCATCCTGTGGGTAGTAATATCACTTTAAGGGTTTCTGAATTTAAAAATAGAGCCAGCCATGCCTTCTAGGTCTTAGAAGGATCTTTTCTCAGGGTAAACCCCTAATTCTATGAAGTGCTCGTGTATGTCGTTTTCTTTAATGCCTCCTGTTCTACTCCTTCACTAATAAAATTTAATTAATTAATTAATTTTTTATTACTTACGTTAGGTCCACTTATCAAAGCAGAAGTTGGTGATATCCTGACTGTGGTATTCAAGAATAATGCCAGCCGCCCCTACTCTGTGCATGCCCATGGAGTGCTAGAATCTAGTACCGGTTGGCCACTGGCTGCTGAGCCTGGTGAGTGGGGACACTTAGTAAAAGAACAAAGGATATACATCATCTCTGCTTCAGGCTTCTGGATGGTTCCTTAAAAAATTATGTGCTTCAGTCTGGAGTGGTGGCTTATTTCTGTAATCTCAGCACTTTGAGAGTCTGAGGTGGGCAGATTACTTGAGGTTAGGAGTTCAATACTAGCCTGACCAACATCGTGAAGCCTCATCTCTACTAAAAGTACAAAGATTAGCTGGTTGCAGTGGCATGCACCTGCAGTCCCAGCTACTCAGGAGGTTTAGGCAGGAGAATCTCAAACCCAGGAGGTAGAAACTGCAGTGAGCCAAGGTCATGTCACTGCACTCCAGCCTGGGGAACAAGCAAGACTCAATTTCAAAATAAAAATTATGAGCTTAGAGACATGAAATAGGAATATGGGCAAAACTAAGCCACAGGCTGAGTTTTTCTCCATGAAATATTCTCTCAATCCCAGAATAGGCTATGGCTTAGTCTTGGCTAATATTCCTGTTTCTGATCTCTAAGAAAATACCCTTGGATACAGTATGAGCGACTAATCTTGGCTAGAGAGTGACCTGGCCCAGACCACAGACTGATCATTCACTCCTTAGTCCAGTAGATAAAGGTCTTATACCATTCTTGCAGACTGAATTATTAATTCGCCAGTCACATACTAAACTCCTAATACTAAATGTAGAATGAGCACAAACTTGGCCACATTCTCTTTTATTAATTCATTCATTGAATAAACACTAGAGGCCTACTGGGTGACAGGGACAACTCTAGAATCTATGGATGCGGTGACAAACACTTGCTCCTGTCCTGAACAAACCTGAGCTATTATGATAGAAACAGGTAAACTGGTAACTATAAACCACTGTGTTAAGTGTTAATAGGAGTTTTTACAGTGTGATAGGCACGTGAAGAAGATGGTATTTAATGTTTGGATAGTCAGGAATGGCTTTCTAGATTAGGTGATATCTCAGCTGAGACCTACATCAGTAATTTTCGAACCTTAGCATGCATCAGGATCACCTGGAGGCTTGTTAAAACACAGATAGCTGAAATCAACCCTGAAAGTCTTTGATTCAGTAGGTCTGTGATGTAGCTCAGGAATTTGTTCCTTCAAACAAGTTCTCATGCTGCTAGCTCGGGAACTACACTTTGGAAACAGCTGACCTAAAGATGAAAAAAGGCATATATGGGTAAAGGTGAAGTGTAGTGTGTAAGACAAGCAGGAAAAAAGAAGTTCCAGATGTAAAGAATGCAGTGTGCAAAGGCCAAGAGATGAACATTGGTGTAGAGGTAAAGGAATAGATTCTAAAAAAATTAATGAGGTAAAATAAGCAGGTTATGATGAGTAATTGGATTTTGAAGGTGGGAAAGATAAGTATTCTTGAATGACATGCATGTTTTTGGAGGAAGATTCTTAAATGATACTCAATTTTTGGTTTGAACAACCAGGTAAATAGTGATGCCATTCATCAAGATAGGGAACATAAGAAAAAGGTAACTTGAGATGAAGTGGAAGGATTGGATGATGATGAGTTCCCTTTTGAATTTGTTGAATTTGGTATATTTGTAAGGTGACCAAATACAGGTATCTAGACTTAAAGATAAACATAAAAATCTGGGGCTCAGGAGAAAAGTATGCTCTGAAGGAATAGATGTGGGAGGCATCAACATCTAGGAAGTGATTAAAAGCATAGGAATGAACAGTTACCCCAGAAGAGTATATTGAATGAGAAAGTAAAAATCCTAAGATGAGACCCTGAGGAAGGCCAATTTTTGAGGGAGGTACCAATTGAAATATAAGCCTGAGAAAAGTTTGCAAAATAGGAGGAAAACCAAGAGAAGGTTACAAATGTTAAGAAAGGTAATTTCAAGGATGAAGTAGATAACAGCTTCAGCTGCTTTAAAGAGTTCAAATAAGAGCAGAAAATTTTCCATTGGTTATAGCAATAGGGGAGTGGCTCATGGTTTTGATAAATTGAGGAAAGAAGCTATATTAGAATGTATTAAAGAGTAATTGGGAGATATGAGAGTGAAAACAATGAGTATGGTTTAATTTTAAGACTTAGGCAGAACCATTTTAGGTCATGAGAAGGTCAGGGGTGTGTCCAAAGGCTAAAGTAAAGTGGAAGCAAAGGACACTACATTTGAGGAGATCCAGGGACTAATAGCCAGAATTGTGGATGAATCATCCACATGCACCTTGAAGTCACTCAGAAAAATGGTGGGGATTGGGGTGGAAAGGATGGTTATCCAGGTATTAAAATAATCAATAAATGACAATTAAGAGAGAAGGGATACATCGGAAGTCAGGAAACCACTTAGAAGGTTGTAGTGATCTATAAGTGATGATAATGGCTTTAACAAAGGTGATAAAAAATGAGAATGGAGACAACTAGATAAATTTGAGAGATGTTAAGGGTGAATAAACCTGACATTATGATTGAATAGGTGTTGAGATTAGGGAGATGGTGGATTTAAGGTTCATAAGCAAGTTTTTGGATTAAGCACCTGGATGTTGGTACCACTCACAAAGAAAATAGAAATTCAGGAAGCAGGGGGACGTTTTTTGTTCGTTTGTTTGTTGAGAGTGGGGAGATATTAAGTTTATTGTTGAAAATCTTATTGTGAGGTACCATAAAACATCCAGGTGGAAATGAGGGAGCCATACTGATAGGAAATGATTATAGTCAGTTTGAGATTTGAATCTGTAACTTGAAAGAGACACCTGGGATAGATATAGAGTTTTAACAGTCATAAGAATTACAATATATAGTTGAAATCATGATATGTATGTAATCACCCAGTGAGATAATGTGTGAAGTAGTGACAATGACATTAGCTGAGAATGAAACTTTGGAACCTACTATTATTTAAGAGGGAGTAATCTATCTTAGATAATTTACAGATTTAAGGTAGTTCCAATTGAAATCACAATTGGATATTTTATTTGTACAAATGTAAGTAGTATATGAGAAATTTTGTTACATGTATATTATGTATGGTGATCACATAAAAATATGTGCACTGTCCATCATCTGAGTATAATCTATTTTTGTTAAGTATAGTGATTCTATTCTGCTATCAAACATTGAATTCATTCCATTTTACTATATATTTGTGCCCTTTAAATCAGTATTTTTCCTCTTTCCCTTTTTTTCACACTCACCACCCTTCCCAGTCTCTGTTACCTACCTTTCCACTTTACTTCCACATGATCAATTTTTTTTAGTTCCTTCATAGAAGTGAAAAAATGCAATATTTGTCTTTTTGTGTCTGGTTTATTTTACTTAAAATAATGACCTCCATTTCCATCCACCTTGCTGCACATGATATGATTTCATTTTTTATGACTGAATAGTATTCCATTACGTGTATATATACCACATTTTCTTTATTTATCCCTTGATGAACATAGATTAATTACATATTTTTGCTATTGTGAATAGTGCTACAAAAAATCTGTAAGCACATGTATTTCTTTGATATATTGATTTTTTTGAGATTGCTGGATTGAGTAATAATTCTATTTTTAGCTTTTTAAGAAATTTTCATACTATTTTCCATAGTGACTCTACTAGTTTACATTTTCACCGATAGTGTGTAAGAGTTCCCTTTTCTCTGCATCCTTGCCAGCATCTGTTATTTTTTTTTCTGGTCTTTTTAGTAATAGCCATTCTGACTAGGGTAAGATGATCTGTTATTGGGGTTTTAATGTGCATTTCTGTCAGAATTAGTAATGCTGAGCATTTTTTCATATACCTGTTTGCAATTTGTATGTCTTATTTTGAGAAATGTCTATTCATATCATTTATCCATTTTTTAATGTGTTTCATTTTCTCTTCACTTGTTTGAGTTTCTTCGTATTGTGGATATTAGTTCTGTGTCAGATGAATACTCTGTAATTATTTTCTCCCATTCAACAGGTTGTCTTTTTGCTCTATTGATTATTTCCTTTGCTATAGCTTTTTAGTTAAATACAGTCCTATTTGCCAATTTTTGGTTTTATTAACTGTACTTTTGAGGTAATAAATTCTTTGCCTCAACCAATGTTCAGGAGAGTTTCCCTTCGGTTTTCTCCTAGTATTTTTATAGTTTCAGGTCTTACATTTTAGTCTTCATTCCATCGTGAGATAGTTTTGTATATGGTGACAGATAGAGGTCCAGTTTTATTTTTCTGGATGTGGCTTTCCAGTTTTCTCAGCACTATTTATTAAAGAGGATGTTCTTTCTCCAATGTAAGTTTTTGTCAGCTTTGTCAAAGATCCGTTGACTATAAATATGTGACATTATTTTTGGATTTTCTATTCTGTTTCATTGGTGTATGCGTCTATTTTCATACCATGCTGTTTTGGTTACCATAAACTTCTAATATATTTTGAACTCAGGTAATGTAATGCCCCCAGAGGTTTATTTATTTATTTGTTTATGGCTCAGGACTGCTTTGGCTATTTGGGCTCTTTTTAAATTTCATATAAATTTTCAAAATTTTTTTAAGTTTTGTGAATAATGACATTGATATTTTGAGAGGAATTGCATTGAATCTACAGATTGCTTTGGGCAATATGGTCATTCTAATGATATTAATTATTTTGATTTTTTTCATTTGTTGTGTCTTCTTCAGTTTCTTTCGTCAGTGTTTGTAGTTTTTATCACAGAGATCTTTCACCTCCTTGGTTAAAAATTTTGCTAGGTGTTATTATTATTCGTATGCATTTTATTATTTTGTATAATTACAACTGGATATTTTTGTATTGCAATAAAATCATTGTATGCAAGGTTCATTTGGAAAAATAAAGAATACCTGGGCAAGAAGAGCCAAAACATTAAGAAAATACTAATGAAAGCACACTAGCATAACCCAATAGTATAGCATACTATAAAGATGAAGATACAATAATTAAAGTGGCATGATACTGTAAAAAATTAATAAAACAAAACAAACATTCCTGAAACAGACCCAAGCTTCTGCCTTTGTCAATAGCAATGGGAATACAGATACTACTACTCTATTCCTAACCCCACACTTCTGCCTTCCACCTCCATCAGCTTCAGACAAGAAAGATGTTAATTTGATTACTCAGAACCTAAAATGTTTGCTGGACAATGTCTTACCACTGGGCAGGATTACTGTTTCTTTTATATCAGCACTTCCTATTGCACTGCCCCCTTCCATGTGGTAAGCTGACCTATGCCTGCAACTGGGTAAGCTGGATATGTGAACTAGAACATGGTCTGTGCTGCAGATCTAGCTATCTTAATTTAATGAGATTTGAGAGTCATCATCATGTAGATGACATTTGACATCATAATATGGATGAGATCACTCCAAGAGTGAGTTATACAGTAAGTAGTGACCAAGGTGGCTAGATTAATTCAGGTAAGAGATGATGGCTTGGACCAGCCTGATAAAGTAGAAAGGATGAGAAGCTTTCTAATTATGGATGTATTTTGATGGTTAAGACAATTAGCTGGTGAATTGGGGTTTGTAGATATTGTCTTTTTTATTTTTGGTAGTTGCTATATTTTAGTCAATCCCTTCTATGTTTTAAACATGGCAGATATCTTTCCCAATTTGTCTTCTAGCTATGAACTTTATTTGTGACATCATTTGTTGAACAGAAATCTTTGATGTGATGTGATCGAATTGATGAAATTTTGGCCTCATAGTTTGCCCTTTTAAACTTTTGTTTATCAAGTCCTTCCCACTCCTTGGCCACAAAGACATTTTGCTGCATTATCTTCTGTTAACTTTATAAGTTTCTTTTTTCACATTCAAATCTGTAATCAGACCAGAGTTTGCATTTCTATATGCTATTAGTTAGAGATCCATTCTTATTTTTTCTTTGTATAAAAAGCAAATTTTCTTAATACCATCTTCAAAACCATTCAACTGTCTCCCTTTTGAGTTGCCTTGCCACCTTTATTTCATGTTTAGCTTCTGTAAATACATTCATCAGTCTCCAATATATTCTGTTATATTTGTGTATTCAGTTATTATAAAAATACTGTTTTTATTATTGTGGGTTTGAAATTTTTCCTAATATTTGAAGAACAAACTTCTTTTATTCAAGATTTACTTAGGTATATGTTAGTTTTAGAATAAGTTTATCAAGTTTCTCAACTAAATACAGCTGAAATTTTGGTTGACATTGTATTAAATTTATAGACTAATTGGGAGAGAATTTACATCTTTATATTATTTACTTGTTGGAATGAATTTCTGTGTATTCAGATGGGCTTCTATGACTTTATAATGTTGTAAATATGCCTTCGTAAAGATCGTGCATATGCTTGGTTAAGTTAATCCATAATTGCTTCTTAGTTTTTGTTACTACTTTTAAATTATATTGTTAATAGATTATTTATAACCTAGAGAAATGCTATTCCTTTGTGTAAGTTGAACCTATATCTGGTAGTTTTCCTGAACTCCCTTATTAGTTTTATTAGTTTGTTGATTCTGGAAATATTGAGAGTTTTATCCTTCTACCTCATATTTCCTTCAATTTCCATATATGTTTGCCAGGATCACCAATGCTAGTGATGGTAGTGGTCATCTTCAACTTTCTCCCAAACTCAAAGGAATACATGTAAAGTTTCTCTCTGCTATGATTCTTTTTGGAGGAATTAATTTAAATTTCTAAATGAACAAAAATCTATTTAAATTTTTAATCAAGATAACTGACCTATAACCTTTGATAGAAGAATAATTTTGAAACCATTTTGGGAGTGGAGGAGAAAATGGTGGATAGGAAGTAGACTAACTTGCAGCTCTCACTGGCATGGACAGAGTAGCATGTGACGATGCATATCATGAACTTTTACTCCAAGAACTACCACAGAAACATACCACCAAGAGAATTCACAGACCCTTTGAAGGAGGTGCATTGCCACTGCAGACTTTGTGGGACAGCTGAGGGACTGTGAGTCATCTTGCTTTCTCAGTTGGGAGGATAGTAGCCTGGGGAAGGTTCTCAGCCCTGCTCACCAGCTGACTGGAAATAAACTCAGTGCTGTTGGGGAAGCATGATGTGAGTGAGACTGGCCTTTTAGGCTGTGGGCTGCTGTCTTTCTTTTATTTATCTGGCAACTCGTGTGATGCAGCAGAGGCAGCCATAATCCCCCCGGAACATACTCCATTGGTCTGGGAACCACACTGGCATTCCCCAAAGCTGCCACAGCAAGCCCTACCCCAGGAGAGTCTGAGTTCAGATACACCTGAGTCTGCCCTCCTGGTAGCCAAAGATCATGAACATAATCCCTTGCGAGTTCCATGGCCCTGTGTACCACCTGATAAGCCTGAATACTTATCCAAAGGTGACCCTAGAAGAAGCATGTATCCTTCCTATACAACTGTAACTGATATGTTCTTGAAAGTACCACCTCCAGATTGGAGGCCAGCCAACACAAAACCAATGCACTTAAAAATACAACTAAGGACACTGACATTGTTCACTTCACTCCTCTGCTGTCTTCACTGGAGCAGGTACTTGTGTCCATGGATGAGAGACCTGAAGATGGATTGTATCACAAGACTCTTTGAAGACATGCTCCTTTACCAATCTGAAGCCCAGTATCTCTGCTGGGTGGCTGGATCCAGAAGAGAATAAAAATCACTGCAGTTCACCTCTCAGGAAGCCCCAACCCCTGGGGGAAGGGGAGAGCTCCACATCAAGGGAGCACCCTGTGGGACAAAATAATTTAAACAGCAGTCACTGAGTCCCAGAACTTCCCTCTGACTTAGTGTACCCAAATAAGAAGGAACCTGAACAACAAGTCTGGTAATATGCCCAAACAAGTTCTTTAACAATCCCCAAAGATCACACTACCTTACTAGCAATAGATCCAAACCAAGATAAAAATCTCTGAATTGCCAGAAAAAATTCAGAAGGTAGACTATAAAGCTAATCAGGGTGGCATCAGAGAAAGGTGAATACCAACTTAAATAAATTAAAAATATGATACAGGATATAAATGGAAAAATCTCCAGTGAAATAGACAGCATAAGGACATGACAAAATGACAAAATGCACTGAAAAGCCTCAGCAGTTGAATTGAAGAATTAGAAGAAAAATCTTCAGACTTCAAAGACAAGGCTTTCAAATTAACTCAATTCAACAAAGACAAAAAATAATTAAAATATCTGCCAAGAAGTTTGCGATTATGCTATGACCAAAACTAAGCCTTGCTAGAGAGCTAGACATCCCCAAACAGGAAGTTCAAAGAACGCTTGGGAAATTCACCTCAAACAGATCATTGCCTATGTACATAGTCATCAGGTTATCTGAAGTCAAGACTAAGGAAAGAATCATAAGAGCTGTGAGGCAAAAGCACTAGGTAACCTATAAAGGAAAACCTACCTGATTAACAGCAGATTTTTCAGCAGAAACCCTTTAGAAGGGTTTAGGATCCTATCATCAGCCTCTTCAAACTAAATAATCATAAGAATTCTTTATCCAGCAAAACTAAGCTTCATAAATGAAGGAAAAATAGTCTTTTTCAGACAGACAAATGCTGACAGAATTTGTCACTACCAAGCCAGCACTACAAGAACTGCTAAAAGGAGATCTAAAACTCAAAATCAATCCTCAAAATACACCAAAATAGAACCTCCTTAAAGGATAAATCTCACAAGACCTATAAAACAACAACAATAAAAAAAAAAAGCCAAGGTATTCAGGGAACAAATAGCATGATGGATAGAACAATACTTCACATCTCAATACTAACGTTTAATGTAAATATTTCACTTAAATGATACTGAATAGCAAAATAGATAAGAATTCACCAATCAAGTATCTACTGTCTTCAAGAGACTCACCTTATACTTAAGGACTCACATAAACTTAAGGTAAAGGGGTGAAAAAAGATATTCCATGCAGCTGGACACCAAAAGTGACCAGGAGTAGCTATTCTTACATCAGACAAAACAAACTTTAAAGCAGCAGCAGTTAAAAAGACAAAGGGGAACTGATATTATGTAATAATAAAAGGACTAGTCCAACAGGAAAATATTACAATATTAACTATATATGCACGTAACACTGGAGAGCTCCTGAATTCATAAAACGATTACTACTAGACCTATGAAATGAGAGACAGCAGTACAAAAATAGTGGGGAACTTTAATATTCCACTGACATCAATAGACAGGTCATCAAGACAGAAAGTCAACAAAGAAACAACAGAGTTAAACTATACCTAGAACAATTGGACTTAACAGATATTTACAGAACATTCTACTCAACAACTGCAGAATATACATTTTATTCATTAGCACATGGAACATTTTCCAAGATAGAGTATATGATAGGCCACAAAACAAGTCTCAACAAATTTAAGAAAACTGAAATTATATCAAGTTTTCTCTCAAACCACAGTGGAATAAAATTGGCAATCAACTCCAAAAGGAACCCTCAAAACCATTCAAATACCTGGAAATTAAGTAACCTGCTCCTGAATGATTGTTGGGCCAACTATGACATCAAAATAGAAGTTAAAAAATCCTTTTGAGGTGAGTGATAATAGTGACACAACCTATCAAAACCTCTGGGACACAGAAATAGTGGTGCTAAGAGGAAAGTTTATACTTTTAAATGCCTACATCAAAAATTCTGAAAGAGCACAAACAGACAATTTATGGTCACACTTCAAAGAAATGGAGAAACAAGAACAAATCAAACCCAAACCCAGCTGAAGAAAAGAAATAACCAAGATCAGAGCAGAATTAAATAAAACTGAAACAAAAACAATACAAAAGATACATCAAATAAAAAGTTGATTATTTGAAAAGACAGATAGAGTTGACAGACCATTAGTGAGATTAACCAAGAAAATAAGAGAGTGAATCCAAATTAACTCTATTAGGAGAGACAGGAGATATTACAACCGATACCACAGAAATACAAAAGATCATTCAAGGCTACTATGAATATCTTTTTGTGCATAAACTAGAAAACCTAGATGAGATGGATAAATTCCTGGAAATATGCAACTTTCCTAGTTTAGAGCAGAAAGAAATAGAAACCTGTACAGACCAACAACAAGCAACAAGATTGAAAAGGTAAATAAAAGAATTACCACCACCACCAACAAAAGCCCAGGGTACACATCTGAATTCTATCAGACATTCAAAGAAGATTTGAAACCCATCTTATTGACTTTATTCCAAAAGATAAAGAGAGAATCCTCCGCACATAATTCTATGAAGCTAGTATCACCCTAATACCAAAATCCAAAAAGGACATAACAAAAAAAGGGAACTACAGACCAATATCCCTGATGAACATAGATACAAAAATCCTCAATGAAATACTGGTGAACCAAATCCAACAGCATATCAAAAAGATATCTACCGTGATCAAGTGGGTTTCATACAAAGGATGCAGGGATGGTTTAACATCTGAGAGTCAACAAATGCAATACACCCATAAACAGAATTAAAAACAAAAATTATATGGTCACCCCAATAGGTGCAGAAAAAGCATTTGACAAAATCTAGCACCCCTCAGTAAAATCAGCATAGAAGGAACATATCTTAAGGAATGGCAAGCCATACTTGACCTTAAGACACGTCAAGCCATCTATGACAAACCCACAGCCAATATTCTTTTGAACCAGAAAAGTTGAGAGCATTCCCCATGGGAACTGAAACATGACAAGGATGCCTACATTCACCACTTCTGTTCAACATACTACTGAAAATCCTAGCCAGAGCAATCAGACAAGAGAAAGAAATCAAGGACATCCAAATCAGTAAAGAGGAAGTCAAACTGTCACTGTCTGCTGATGACATGATTGTATATCTACAAAACCCTAAAGACACATCCAGAAAGCTCCTAGAACTGGTAAATGAATTCAGCCAAGTTTCACAATACAAAATTAATGTATACAAATCAGTACCATTTGTCATACTGGTACCCAACATCTTCTGTTGAATAGGGTGTCCTTTCTACACTTTTTGTTTTTGTTTGCTTTGTCAAAGCTATCTTGGCTATAAGTATTTGACTTTACTTCTGGGTTCTCTATTCTGCTCTATTAGTCTATGTGCCTATTTTTGTACTAGTACCATGCTGTTTTGGTGACTATGGCCTTATAGTATAGTTTAAAGTTGGGTGATGTGATGCCTCCAGATTTCTTCTCTTTGCTTCACCTTGCTTTGACAATGTGGGATCTTTTTTGGTTCCATATGAATTTTAGGATTGTTTTTTCTATTTCTGTAAAGAATGATGTTGGTATTTTGATGGAAATTGCATTGAATGTGGAAGAATGATACTGGATCCTCACCTTTCACTGTGCTGGTCCATTTTACTGCTGCTGATAAATACATACCTGAGACTGGATATTTACAAAAGAAAGAGTTTTAATGGACTCACAGTTCTACATGGCCGGGGAAACCTCACAATAATGGTGGAAGGCAAAAGTCAGGTCCCACATGGCAGCAGAAATGAGAAGAGAATGAGAATCAAGCAAAAGGGATTTCCCCTTATAAAACCAGATCTTTTGAGACTTATTTACTACCATGAGACAGTATAGGGGAAACCACCCCTGTGATTCAATGATCTCCCACTGGGTTTCTCCCACAACATGAATTATGGGAGCTATAAGTCAGGATGAGATTTGGGTGGAACACAGCCTAACAATATCACTCACCTTATAAAAAAAATCAATTCAAGATGGATCAAAGTGTTAAATCTAAGACCTGAAATGATAAAAATTCTAGAAGATAACATTGGAGAAATCCTTCTAGACATTAGCTTATGCCAAGGATTTAGGACCAAGAACCCAAAAGCAAATGCAACAAAACAAGGATAATAGATGGAACTTAATTAAATTAAAAAGCTTCTACACAGCAAAGGAAATAATCAGTAAATAGACATCCCAGAGTGTGAGAGAAAATTTTCATAATCTATACGTCTGACAAAGTACTACTAATATCTGGAATCTACTCAAATCAGCAAGAAAAAAAATCCCATCAAAAGGTGGGCTAATGACATGAATAGACAATTCTCAAAAGAAGATATACAGATGGCCAAAACATATGAAAAATGCTCATTACCACTAATGATCAGGGAAATGCAAATCAAAACCACAGTGTGATACCATATTACTTGTGCAAGAATGGCCATAATCAAAAAAATGGATATTAGGGAACTTCCACCAAGATGGCTGAATAGGAACAGCTGGAGCACAGTTCCCAGTGAGAGTGATGCAGAAGATGAGTGATCTTCACATTTCCAACCGAGGTACCAGGTTCATCTCAATGGGACAGGTTGGACAGTAGATGTAGCCCAAGGACAGCAAACCGAGGCAGGGTGGGGAGCTGCCTCACCTGGGAAGTACAGTGGGCTGGAGTGCCCTCTCTCCTACCCAATGGAGGCCATCGAGGTTGTTTCTGGCCACTCCAGAGCTCCAGTTTGGATGCTGCACTTCTCCCACAGTCTTTGCAGCCCACAGAATTGCTTGCTGATGCATCACAGGTTTCCAAGGCAAATCTGGGTGGCCGATTCAGCCAGCACCAAGAGTCCCAGCACAAATCTGAGCAGCCATTTTGACTGGGGCCTGGAGCACCTGTGAGACAGAGTCACCCATACCCCTGAGAGAAAGAGGACTGAAGGTGGGGAGCCAGGTGATCTGGTTCCACGGGTCCCATCCCCACAGAGACCAGCAAACCAAATTCCACTGGCTTGGGATTTTCACAGCCAGCACAGTAGTCTGAGCTCAACCCTAGATGGTCAAGCTCCATGGGGGGAGGGGCATCTGCCATTACCACCACATCTCTAACCTTACCTGTGTAAACAAAAGCACAAAGAAGTTTACACAGCAGCTGCGAGGAGCCTGCGGCAGCTCAATAACAACTCTGTTGGCAGACTGTGACTAGACTCCTTCCTTGCTGGGCAGGGCATCTTTAAAAAAAGGCAGTAGCCTGTCAGGGAATTATAAATAAAGCCACACCTTCCCAGGAAAGAGCACCTGGGGAAAGGAGTGGTTGTGAGTTGCAATGCAGCAGACTTAAACATCCTGCCCAGCAGCTCTGAAGGGAGCAATGGAGCTCCCAGCACAGCACTTGAGCTCTGACAACAGACAGACTGCCTCCTCAAGCAGCTCCCTGACCCCTGTGTATCTAAAGAGTCACCTCATACAGGAGAGATCTGGCTGACATCTGGAAGGTACCCTTCTGGGATGAAGGGAAGGAACAGACAGCAATCCTTGCTGTTCTGCAACCCCCACGGGTGATTCCCAGGCAAGCAGGGTCTCAAGTAGACCTCCAGCAGTCGTAAAGCAGAGGGGCCTGACTGTTAGAAGGAAAACTAAAAAACAGAAAGAAATAGCCTCAACATCAGCAAAAAGGATGTCCACTCAGAGATGCCATCCGAAAGTCACCAGCTACAAAGGTAGATAAATCCATAAAGATGGGAACAAAACAGCACAAAAAGGATGAAAACACCAAAAACCAGAACAGCTCTCCTCCTCCAAGGGATCACAACTCACTCAAAACCACACAAGTACGTGGAAACTGAACAACCTGCTCCTGAATGACTGCTGTATAAATAATGAAATGAAAGCAGAGAAAGATGTTCTTCAAAACCAATGAGAATGAAGACACAGCATACCAGAATCTCCGGGACACATTTAAAGCAGTGTCTAGAGGGAAATTTATACCACTGAATGCCCACGTGAAAAGCGAGGAAAGCTCTAAAATCAACACCCTATCATCAAAATTAAAGTAACTAGAGGAGCAAGATCAAACAAATTCAAAAACTAGAAGACAAGAAATAACTAAGATCAGAGTAGAACTGAAGGAGATTGAGACACAAAAAAAAAAACCTTCAAAAATTCACAAATCAAGGACTTTTTTTTTTAAAAGATCGACAAAATAGATCACTAGCCAGACTAGTAAAAATGGAAAGAGAGAAGAATCAAATATATGCAATAAAAAACGATAAAGGGGATATCACCATCAATTCCATGGAAATACAAACTACCATCAGATATTACTACAAACAACTCTATGCAAATAAACCAGTAAATCTAGAAGAAATGGATAAATTCCTGGACACTTACATTCACCCAAGGCTAAATCAGGAAGAAGTGGAATCCCTGAATAGACTAATAATAAGGTCTGAAGTTGAGGCAACAATTAATGGCCTATCAACCCAAAAATGTCCAGACCAGATGGGCTCACAGCCAAATTCTACCAGACATATGAAAAAGAGCTGGTACCATTTCTTCTGAAACTATTCCAACAATATAAAAAGAGGGAATACTCCCAAATAATTTTATGAGACCAATATCATGCTGATACCAAAACTTGGCAGAGACATAACTATAAAGAAAACTTCAGGCCAATATCCATGATGAACATAGATGCAAAAATTTTCAATAAAATACTGGCAAACCAAATGCAGTAGCACATCAAAAAGCCTATCCATCACGATCAAGTAGGCTTCATTCCTGGGATGCAAGGCTGGTTCAACATACACAAGTCTATAAACATAATCCATCACATAAACAGAACCAAAGACAGAAACCACATGATTATCTCAATAAATGCAGAGAAGTCCTTTGACAAAATTCAACAGCACTTTATGCTAAAAACTCTCAATAAACTAGGTATCAATGGAGCATATCTCAAAATAATAAAAGGTATCTACAACAAAACCACAGCCAATATCATACTGAGTGGGCAAAAACTGTAAGCATCCCCTTTGAAAATGTCACTAGACAAGGGTGCCCTCTCTCACTATTCCTATTCAACATAGTATTGGAAGTTCTAGCCAGAGCGATCCGTCAAGAAAAAGAAACAGAGTATTCAATTAGGAAAGGAGGAAGTCAAACTGTCTATATTTGCAGACAACATGATTGTATATTTAGAAGACCCCATTGTCTCAGCCCAAAATCTCCTTAAGATAAGCAACTTCAGCAACGTCTCAGGATACAAAATCAATATGCAAAAACCACAAGCATTCTTATACACCAATAATAGACAAACAGAGAGCCAAATCATGAGTGAACTCCCATTCACAATTGCTACAAAGATAATAAAATACCTAAGAATACAAGTAAGAAAAGACATGAAAGACCGCTTCAAGGAGAACTACGAACCACTCCTGGGTATCTATCCAGTGAAAAGAAGTCATTATATGAAAAAGATACTTGAACTTGCATGTTTATAGCAGCACAATTTGCAATTGCAAAAATATGAAATCAGCCTAAATGCCCATCAGTCAAAAAGTGGAAAAGTAAATGTGACATATATGTATATATGCATGTGTGTGTGTATATATATATATATATATGCAGATACATACACACACTACACACACTATGGAATACTACTCAGCTGTAAAAAGAAAAATGAAGTTGTGGCATTGGCAGCAACCTGGATGGAATTGGAGACTGTTATTCTAAATGTAACTAGGAATGGAAAAGCAAACATCATATGTTCTCATTCAGAAGAGAGAGCTGAGCTATGAGAATGCAAAGTCATAAGAATGATACGATGGACTTTGGGGACTCAGGGGAAAGGATTGGAGGGAAGTGAGGGATAAAAGACATTGAGTACAGTGTACACTGCTCAGGTGATGGGTGTACAAAAGTATCAGAAATCAACAATAAAGAACTCATTCATGTAAGCAAACACTACCTGTTCACCAAAAAACTATTGAAATGAAGATTCCAAGATGGTTATACCAGACATGCTTTTGTTTTTTTCTATTGTACTTTGGGCTCTGGGGTACATGTGTGCATCCTGCATCCTGCAGGAGTGTTTCATAGGTACATACATGCCATGGTGGTTGGCTATCTCCTTCCCCCCACCGCCGCCCGTCACCTACATCAGGAATTTCTCCTGGTGTTATCCCTCTCCATCCTCCCCACACCCCCACTGTCCCTCCCCTCCCCTCTGCTGTCCCTTCCCTCCCCTCTCCTTCATCTCCCGTGCTGACCTAGCCTGTGAGTGTTGTTCCTTTTCCTGTGCCGAAGTGTTCTCATTGTTCATCACCCACCTATGAGTGAAAACACGTGGTGTTTGATTTTCTGTTCTTGTGTCAGTTTGCTGAGAATGATGGTTTCTAGATTCACTCATGTCTCTATAAAGGACATGAACTCGTCGTTTTTTTATGGCTGCATAGTATTCCATGGTGTATATGTGCCACATTTTCTTCGTCTGGCCTATCATTGATGGGCATTTGGGTTGGTTCCAGGTCTTTGCTATCACAAACAGCACCACAACGAACATACGTGTGTATGTGATACCAGACATATCTTAATCTTGAAATCATATTAGATGGCATAGATTCTAATAAGCTTTGATAAGCTTGGAATTTGTCCCTTTTGTCCCACTCTCCAAAGAAAATTTACTCTAAGGGTTGTTGTGATAATACTGCACGTACAAGACATACAGATTTTCCTGTATTTAGTTTTCTCTTAATAGAGAATAAATATCCAACCCATTTAATGACATCAATCATACCACTATTGAAAATCTGCAGTATCTGCTTCAGAATGCTGACATGAGCAATTTTTATATTTTAATATAATGTCCTTATTAAATCCTAGTGTAGTATTACTATTATCAGTTATAAGGTTGATTGATATGTCAGTTATAAGGTTGGTTAATATGTGGTGCAATGGGAATGTATGCAAGTTATAATGTGGCATAACATCTCATTTTTATTAAAGCAATTGCAGTCTAGTCAGGAGAAAACTACCTCTATACCCACATTAATGATAAGTTCTCCTACATATTAATGTACAATATTTAATTTTAAAATACATAAAAATATATAAATACCACCAAAATACATAAAATAGTTATGATAAATGCATATGGTATATCCTATCAGAAAATCTGATGCCAGATTCACTTTTTCTTTAGAATACTGTAAATTATTACACAGAAAAATTATACCCTTGGAAAAGCTTTTGCTCTGTCATAGTGATGTGTGGTCAGACTTAATGGGCCCAATTATTAAATATCTGGATTTAGTTATAAGTTGTATTTTATAAGGACCCTGTGTACATCAACTATAGTACCTTGAGAACTAACCAACAAATCATTAACCTGCAGAATCATGCATCATTAAAAGCAAGAACTGTCACCCGTCTCTTCTACATATTAACAGATGGTCACTCTAGATTAACAGTGGTCACATAACTAAGTCTGTAAGTAACCATTCTAAGCAAAAAAAAAAAAGGGGGGGGCTCACTTATGTAAAAATGTGGCATATTAACAATTTTTTACAAATATTTCACATGTTAAAATTAACATAGTGGGTGGGCATGGTGGCTCATGCCTGTAATTCCAGAACTTTGAGAGACTGAGGTAGGTAGATCAACTGAGGTCAGGAGTTCGAGACCAGCCTGGCCAACATGGCAAAACCCCGTCTCCACCAAAAGTGCAAAAATTATCTGGGAGTGGTGGTGGGTGCCTGTGATCCCAGCTACTCAGGAGGCTGAGGCAGGAGAATTACTTGAACCCGGGAGATGGAGGTTGCAGTAAACTGAGATTGCACCACTCCAGCCTGGGTGACAAGAGCAAGACTCCATCTCAAAAATAAATAAATACATTAATAAATAAATATAATTTACACAATTAGTTACAAAACACAATACAAACTGCCTCTCTTTGTAACCAATTGGCCAACTGGATATATATGTGTATGATGAAGAACTAATTATTGGAAAGGACAGCACACAGGTGTACATGTAAAAATCCCACCAGGTATGCTTCAACAGTCACCTGAAAGGCATCCATCACTACATTACAGAGCCTCAAGCCTGTTTTCAAACCCCAGATAGTAGGTGTCAAATTAGTTGCTTTGTTCATGTCTGGTAATGACAACAATTCTGGGTCTGTGAGGAGGCTTTGCAGCACTTTTGTTGAGATGGCTGCTCTTTGTGTCTGCCTTAATTTCCAGCTATTTGTGAGGAGCTTTCCTACAGTGGATTTATGAGCACTGGGCTTTTTGAGCAGCCTGTTTAGACAGAACATATTATTTTGTTCAATGTCAAACTTTTAGACTACTTCATTGCCCTTCACTGCAAATATTAAACATTAAAACCATCAAAATGAAAAAAATTTAAGTAATTCAGTGAAGAAAAGCTTCTTCAACAATGGCTAATCTATGCTTCTAGTATTAGATTATTGTCTTTCTCAAGGAAACATATTAGTGACTATATTATATATTAAAATTAAATTGAATATATACATTTCTAAAAAGCATAACATGGAATTCAAGGCATCTGTCAAATTTATGTACTGAACCAAAGTCTTGACTTTCAGAATTCCCTGGCCAGTCATGATTGTAGGCCAAGGCTGTCAAAACATGTATGTATTCATGTATGTATTTTATTTATTTAAATTTTAACTTTTATTTTAAATTCAGGGATACATGTTCAAGTTTGCTATATGGATAAACTTGTGTCATGGGGGTTTGTTGTAGAGACTATTATCTCATTGAGGTACTAAGCCTAGTACCCAATAGTTATTTTTTCTGGTCCTTTCCCTCCTCAACAACAGTGTCTGCTGTTTCCCTCTGTGTCCAAGTGTTCTCATCACTTAACTCCCACTTATAAATGACAACATGCCGTATTTGGTTTTCTGTTTCTGCATTAGTTTGCTAAGGATAATGGCCTCCAGCTCCATCCATGTTCCTGCCATGTACATGATCTCATTCTTTTTTATGGCTGCATAATATCCCATAGTGTACTTGTAATGCTTCTTTTCCTTTTTTTTCCCCATTTATTTATTTTATTGCATTTTAGGTTTTGGGGTACATGTGAAGAACATGCAAAATTGTTGCATAGGTACACATGTGGAAGTGTGATTTGCTGCCTTCCTCCCCATCACCTACATCTGGCATTTCTCCCCTTGCTATCTCTCCCCAGCTCCCCATCCCCCACGGTCCCTCCACTATTTCCCCCCAACTGACCCCAGTGTGTAGTGCTCCCCTCCCTGTGTCCATGTGTTCTCATTGTTCAACATCCGCCTATGAGTGAGAACATGCGGTGTTTGATCTTCTGCTCTTCTGTCAGTTTGCTGAGAATGATGGTTTCCAGGTTCATCCATGTCCCTACAAAGGACACAAACTCATCGTTTTTGATGGCTGCATAATATTCCATGGTGTATATGTGCCACATTTTCCCTGTCCAGTCTATCGTCGATGGGCATTTGGGTTGGTTCCAGGTCTTTGCTATTGTAAACATTGCTGCAATGAACATTCGTGTGCACGTGTCCTTATAGTAGAATGATTTGTAATCCTTTGGATATATACCCAGTAATGGGATTGCTGGGTCAAATGGAATTTCTATTTCTAGGTCCTTGAGGAATCGCCACACTGTCTTCCACGATGGTTGAACTAATTTACACTCCCACCAACAGTGTAAAAGTGTTCCTATTTCTCCACATCCTCTCCAGCGTCTGTTGTCTCCAGATTTTTTAATGATCGCCATTCTAACTGGCGTGAGATGGTATCTCAATGTTGTTTTGATTTGCATTTCTCTGATGACCAGTGATGATGAGCATTTTTTCGTATGTTTGTTAGCCTTATGTATGTCTTCTTTTGTAAAGTGTCTGTTCATATCCTTTGCCCACTTTTGAATGGGCTTGTTAGTTTTTTTCTTGTAAATCTGTTTTAGTTCTTTGTAAATTCTGGATATCAGCCCTTTGTCAGATGGGTAAACTGCAAAAAGTTTTTCCCATTCTGTTGGTTGCCGATTCACTCTAATGATTGTTTCTTTTGCTGTGCAGAAGCTGTGGAGTTTGATTAGGTCCCATTTGTCTATTTTGGCTTTTGTTGTCAATGCTTTTGGCGTTTTGGTCATGAAGTCCTTGCCTACACCTATGTCCTGAATGGTTTTGCCTAGATTTTCTTCTAGGGTTTTTATGGTGTTAGGTCTTATGTTTAAGTCTTTAATCCATCTGGAGTTAATTTTAGTGTAAGGTGTCAGGAAGGGGTCCAGTTTCTGCTTTCTGCACATGGCTAGCCAGCTTTCCCAACACCATTTATTGAACAGGGAATCCTTTCCCCATTGCTTGTTTTTGTCTGGTTTGTCAAAGATCAGATGGTTGTAGATATGTTGTGTTGCCTCCGAGACCTCTGTTCTGTTCCATTGGTCTATATCTCTGTTTTGGTACCAGTACCATGCTGTTTTGATTACTGTAGCCTTGTAGTATAGTATGAAGTCTGGTAGTGTGATGCCCCCCACTTTGTTCTTTTTGCTTAGAATTGACTTGGATATGCGGGCTCTCTTTTGGTTCCATATGAAGTTTAAGGTGGTTTTTTTCCAGTTCTGCGAAGAAGGTCATTGGTAGCTTGATGGGGATAGCATTGAATCTGTAAATTACTTTGGGCAGTATGGCCATTTTCACGATATTGATTCTTCCTAACCATGAACATGGACTGTTTCTCCATCTGTTTGTGTCCTCTGTTATTTCGTTGAGCAGTGGCTTGTAGTTCTCCCTGAAAAGGTCTTTTACGTTCCTTGTTAGTTGTATTCCTAGGTACTTTATTCTCTTTGTGGCAATTGTGAATGGAAGTGCATTCTTTATTTGGCTCTCTTTAAGTCTGTTATTGGTGTATAGGAATGCATGTGATTTTTGCACATTCATTTTGTATCCTGAGACTTTGCTGAATTTGCTTATCAGTTTCAGGAGGTTTGGGGCTGAGACAATGGGGTCCTCTAGATATACAATCATGTCTTCTGCAAATAGAGACAATTTGACTTCCTCGTTTCCTATTTGAATGCCCTTTATTTCTTTTCTTGCCTGATTGCTCTGGCTAGAACTTCTAATACTACATTGAATAGCAGTGGTGAGCGAGGGCATCCTTGTCTGGTGCCACATTTCAGGGGGAATGCTTCCACTTTTTGCCCATTCAGTATGATATTGGCTGTTGGTTTCTCATAAATAGCTTTTATTATTTTGAGGTATGTTCCATTGATACCTAGCTTATTGAGGGTTTTTAGCATAAAGGGCTGTTGAATTTTGTCAAAGGCCTTCTCTGCATCAATTGAGATAATCATGTGGTTTTTGTCTTTGGTTCTGTTTATGTGGTGAATTACGTTTATAGACTTGCGTATGTTGAACTAGCCTTGCATCCCCGGGATGAAGCCTACTTGATCATGGTGGATAAGCTTTTTGATGTGCTGTTGCAATCGGCTTGTCAGTATTTTATTGAAGATTTTTGCATCTATGTTTATCATGGATATTGGCCTGAAGTTTACTTTTCTTGTTGAGTCTCTGCCGGGTTTTGGAATCAGGATGATGTTGGTCTCATAAAATGATTTCGGAAGAATTCCCTCTTTTTGTATCGTTTGGAATAGTTTCAGAAGAAATGGTACCAGCTCCTCTTTGTATGTCTGGTAGAATTCAGCTGTGAACCCATCTGTACCTGGGCTTTTTTTGGGTGGTAAACTCTTAACTTCTGCCTCAACTTTAGACCTTGTTATGGGTCTGTTCAGGGTTTCAGCTTCTTCCTGGTTTAGGCTTGGGAGGAGGCAAGTGTCCAGGAATTTATCCATTTCTTCCAGGTTTATTAGTTTGTGTGCATAGTGTTGTTAGTAATAATCTCTGATAATGGTTTGAATTTCTGTGGAATCTGTGGTGATATCCCCTTTATCGTTTTTTATTGCATCAATTTGGTTATTCTCTCTTTTCTTTTTTATTAATCTGGCTAGTGGTCTGCCTATTTTGTTGATCTTTTCAAAAAACCAGCTCCTGGATTTATTGATTTTTTGAAGGGTTTTTTGTGTCTCTATCTCCTTCAGTTCTGCTGTGATCTTAGCTATTTCTTGTCTTCTGCTAGACTTTGAGTTTTTTTGATCTTGCTCCTTTAGCTCTTTCAGTTTTGACGATAGGGTGTCAATTTTTGATCTCTCCTTGCTTCTCATGTGGGCACTTATTGCTATATATTTTCCTTTAGAGACTGCTTTAAATGTGTCCCAGAAATTCTGGTATGTTTTGTCTTCATTCTCGTTGGTTTCGAAGAACATCTTTATTTCTGTCTTCATATCATTGTTTATCCAGTCAACATTCAAGAGCAAGTTGTTCAGTTTCCATGAAGCTGTCCGGTTCTGGGTTAGTTTTTGAATTCTGAGTTCTAACTTGATTGCACTGTGGTCTGAGAGACTGTTTGTTACGATTTCCGTTCTTTTGCATTTGCTGAGGAGTGATTTACTCATAATTATGTGGTCAATTTTAGAGTAGGTGTGATGTGGTACTGAGAAGAATGTATATTCTGTGGATTTGGGGTGGAGAGTTCTGTAAATGTCTATTAGGTTTGCTTGGTCCAGGTCTGAGTTCAAGTCCTGGATATCCTTGTTAATTTTCTGTCTGGCCTATCTGTCTAATGTTGACAATGGGGTATTAAAGTCTCCCACTATTATTGTGTGGGAGTCTAAGTCTCTTTGTAAATCATTAAGAACTTGCCTTATGTATCTGGGTGCTCCTGTATTGGGTGCGTATATATTTAGGATTGTTAGCTCTTCTTGTTGGATTGATCCTTTTACCATTATGTAATGTCCCTCTTTGTCTCTTTTGATCTTTGTTGCTTTAAAGTCTAATTTATCAGAGATGAGAATTGCAACTCCTGCTTTTTTTTGCTCTCCATTTGCTTGGTAAATTTTCCTCCATCCCTTTATTTTGAGCCTTTGTGTATCCTTGCATGTGAGATGGGTTTCCTGGATACAGCACACTGATGGGTTTTGTCTTTTTATCCAATTTGCCAGTCTGTGTCTTTTGATTGGGGCATTTAGTCCATTTACATTTAGGGTTAATATTGTTATGTGTGAATTTGATACTGCAATTTTGATGCTAGCTGCGTGTTTTGCCAGTTAGTTGAGCTGGCACCTGTTGTTCCTTTATATGTGTAGAACCTCTTTCAGGAGCTCTTGTAGAGCTGGTCTGGTGGTGACAAAATCTCTGAGTACTTGCATGTTCCCAAAGGATTTTATTTTTTTCTTCACTTATGAAGCTAGTTTGGCTGGATAGGAGATTCTGGGTTGAAAGTTCTTTTCTTTAAGGATGTTGAATATTGGCCCCCACTCTCTTCTGGCTTGTAGGGTTTCTGCTGAGAGATCTGCTGTGAGTCTGATGGGCTTCCCTTTGTGGGTAACCCGACCTTTCTCTCTGGCTGCCCTTAGTGTTTTCTCCTTCATTTCAACCTGGTGAAGCTGACAATTATGTGCCTTGGGGTTGCTCTTCTTGAGGAATATCTTTGTGGTGTTCTCTGTATTTCCTGGACTTGAATGTTTGCCTGCCTTGCTAGGTTGGGGAAGTTTTCCTGGATAATATCCTGAAGAGTATTTTCCAGCTTGGATTCATTCTCTTCGTCGCATTTGGGTACGCCTATCAAACGTACATTAGGTCTTTTCACATAGTCCCACATTTCTTGGAGACTTTGTTCATTCCTTTTTACCCTTTTTTCTCCAGTCTTGCCTTCGCGTTTTATTTCATTGAGTTGATCTTCGACCTCTGATATCCTTTCTTCTGCTTGGTCAATTCGGCTGTTGATACTTGTGCATGCTTCACGAAGTTCTCGTGTTGTGTTTTTCAGCTCCATCAATTCACTTATACTCCTTTCTATTTTGTCCATTCTCGTTAGCATTTCGTCAAATCTTTTTTCAAGGTTCTTAGTTTCTTTGCATTTGGCTAGAACATGTTCTTTAAGTTCACAGAAGTTTCTTACTACCCACCTTCTGAAGTCTGATTCTGTCATTTCATCGCACTCGTTCTCCCTTCAACCTTGTTCCCTTGCTGGTGAGGAGTTGTGATCCCTTGTAGGAGGAGAGATGCTCTGGTTTCGGGTGTTTTTATCCTTTTTGCGCTGGTTTCTTCCCATCTTTAAGAATTTATCCACCCATCAACTTTGTAGTTGCTGGCTTTCAGATTGGGTCTCAAATCTTTCAGATTGACGTTCTGTTTGTTGATGATGAGGCTATTTCTGTTTCTTGGTTTTCCTTCTGACTGCCTGGCCCCTCTGGTGTAGGTCTGCTGAGGTTCACTCCAGGCTCTGCTTGCCTGGGGTTCACCTGCAGCAGCTGCTGAACAGTAAGCGTTGTTACCAGTTTTCTTCTTCTGCTATCTTTGTCCCAGACGGATACCCGCCTAGTGTCAATCTGATCTCTATTTTATGAGGTGCCTCTTTGGATATACAGGGGTCAGGGCGCTGCTTGAGGAGATGGTCTCTATAGGAGCTCAAATGGTGAGCTGTGAGCTCTGTTGTTGATCATTCAGAGCTGCTGGGCAGGTACATTTACGTCTGCTGCAGCAGAACTCATAAACTGCTTTTTGTTCCCAGGTGCTCTGTCCCAGGGATTTAGGGCTTTATTTATGAGTTTCTGTTATGCTGCCGCCTTTTTTTTTTTTTTTCCTTCAGACCTGCCCAGCCCAGCAAGGAGGCAGCCTAGTCACTATTGGCCTATAGAGGCTTTGCTGAGCTGCTGTGGGCTCCACCCAGCTGCCGAGTGAACTTCCCTACAGTCCTGTTTATATGGGTGTAGTTAGCACTGCTTTGGTGATGGTGGCCCGCCTCTGTTGAGGCGGAGTCTCTCTGCTGTGGCAGGTTGCCTTGGCAACGGCGGGCTGCCTCAGCAATGGCGGGTTGCCTTGGCAATGGCAGGCTGCCTCAGTATTGGCCGACTACCTCGTGGCAGGCTGCCTCGGTAATGGCGGACCCCCCTCCCCCACAGAGCTGGACTGTCCCGGGTTCAGCTGCGCTTGCTGTGAAAGTCTCAATCCAGAGTTTCTGGTTGCTGTTCTTTCGTGGGGGTGGGACCAGCCAAGCCTGATCGCCTGGCTCCCTGCCTCAGCTTTTTTTTAAGTTGGTGTTCCAGTCACCAGTTGAAGAGGCGCCGGGGTCTGTTTGTTTTCCCCTGCGGCCACTCACTGGGCTGGCTTAAACAGCGGCACTGAGGTTTGTGGCGCTTTTTTTTTTTTTTTTTTTTTGCCCTGGAATCTACTGTCCTGGTTCTCTGCTCAGTCCTGTTTTTGAACCAGCGTATGGGCGACTTCCCGTGGCTCCAATCACCAGCCAAAAGGGCACCCGGACCGGTGTATTTTGTACGGAGAACCGCGGCTCCGGGGCGCCGACAAAGCAGCCGCGCGGGGCAGAGCAGCGGCGCCGGCCGGCACAGCCGCAATGGGTGAAACAGCCACGCTGGCGACTGTGGAGCTCCTCAGCCCGGGAATTTCCTAGTCTGTGGGCAATAAAAACGCGGCGTCCACTCACCCTCTGCGCTTTCACTGGGAGCTGCAATCCTGAGGTGTTCCTAAACGGCCATCTTGGATCGAAGAAAACTCTTTTTTTTTTTTTAATCCAGTCTACTATTGATGGGCATTTCAGTTGACTGTATGTCTTTGCTATTGTGCATAGTGCTGCAGTGAATATATGTATGCATGTGTCTTTATGATAGAATAATTTATATTCTTTGACTATATACCCAGTAATGGGATTGCTGAGTTAAATGGTAGTTCTGTTTTTATATCTGTGAGGGATCACCATACTGCTTTTCACCATGGTTGAACTAATTTACACTCCCACCAACAGTGTATAAGCATTCCCTTTTCTCTGCAATCTTGCCACTATCTGTTATTTTTTGACTTTTTAATAATAGTTATACTGACTGGTATGAGATGTTATCTCATGTGGTTTTGATTTGTATTTCTCCCATCCAAGTACTAACCAGGCCCGACCCTGCTTAGCTTCTGAGATCAGACGAGATCGGGCGCGTTCAGGGTGGTATGGCCGTAGACTTGATTTGTATTTCTTTAATGATCAGTAATGTTGAGTTTGTGTTTGTGGGGGCGTTGGTTTTTTTTTTTTTTTTTTTTTTTTTCTGAGACGGAGTTTCGCTCTTGTTACCCAGGCTGGAGTGCAATGGCGCGATCTCGGCTCACCGCAACCTCCGCCTCCCGGGTTCAGGCAATTCTCCTGCCTCAGCCTCCTGAGTAGCTGGGATTACAGGCACGCGCCACCATGCCCAGCTAATTTTTTGTATTTTTAGTAGAGACGGGGTTTCACCATGTTGACCAAGATGGTCTCGATCTCTTGACCTCGTGATCCACCCGCCTCGGCCTCCCAAAGTGCTGGGATTACAGGCTTGAGCCACCGCGCCCGGCCTGTTTTTGTTTTTTTTTTTCTTTTTGAGATGGAGTCTCTGAGTCTTGCTCTGTCACACAGGCTGGGCTGTAGTTGTGTGATCTCAGCTCACTGCAACCTCCACCTGGATTCAAGCAATTCTCATGCCTCAGCCTCCCGAGTAGCTGGGATTACAGGCACATGCCACCATGCCTGGTTATTATTTATTTATTTATTTTTATTTTTTGTATTTTCCTTAGAGACGGGGTTTAACCACCTTGGTCAGGCTGGTATCGAACTCAAGACCTCAAATGATTTCCCTGCCTAAGCCTCCCAAAGTGCTGGGATTACAGGCATGAGCCACTACATTCAACCAATGAGCATATTTTTTTTATAGGCTTGTTGGCTGCATGCATGTCCTCTTTTGAGAAGTGTCTGTTCATGTCCTTTGCCCACTTTTTAATGGGGTTGTTTTTACCTGGTAAATTTGTTTAAGTTCCTTATAGATGTTGAATATTAAACCTTTGTTGGATGCATAGTTTGCAAAAGTTTTCTCCCATTCTGTAGGTTTTCTGTTCACTCAATTGATAGTTTCTTTTACTGCACAGAAGCTCTTTAGCTTAACTAGATCTCATTTGTCAATTTTTGCTTTTGCTGTAATTGCTTCTGGCATCTTAGTCATGAAATCATTGCCTTTTTCTAAATCCAGGATGGTATTGCCTAGGTTTTCTTCCAGTATTTTTATAGTTTTGGATTTCATATTTAACTCTTTAATCCATCTTGAGTTGATTTCCGTATAAGGCATAAGGAAGCGGTCCAGTTTCAGTCTTCTGCATATCTCTAGTCAGTTATCCTAGCACAATTTACTGAATAGGGAATTGTTTCCCCATTGCTTTGTTTTTTAGCTTTGTTAAAGATCAGATAGTTGTAGGTATGTGGCCTATTTTTGTGCTCATTTTCCTGTTATATTGGCCTATGTGTCTGTTTTTGTACCAGTACCATGCTGTTTTGATTACTGTAGCTTGGTAGTATGGTTTGAAATCAGGTAGTGTGATGCCTCCAGCTTTTGCTTAGGATTGCTTTGGTGGACTATTTGGGCTCTTTTTGGTTTCAAATGAATTTTAAAATAGTATTTTCCAGTTATATGAAGAATGCCATTTGTAGTTTGATAGGAATAGCATTGAATCTACACATTGCTTTGGACTGTATGGCCATTTTAATGTTATTAATTCTTCCTATCCATGATCATGGAATACATTTGCATTTCTGTCATCTCTGATTTCTTTAGGAAGTGTTTTTGGACTTGAATGGAATAGAACAACATTCCTGATGTGATTCACGGCTTACTGTTTTTGGCATATAGGAATGCTAGTGATTTTTGTACATTGATTTTGTATCCTGAGACTTTGCTGAAGTTGCTTGTCAGCTTAAGGAGTTTTTGCGCTGACACTGGGGTTTTCTAGATATAGGATCATGTTGCTTGCAAACAGGGATAGTTTGACTTCCCCTCTTCCTATTCGTATTCCCTTTCCTTATTTCTCTTGCCTGAATACTCTGGCCGGGACTTCCAATAATATATTGAATGGAAGTTGTGAGAGAGTGCATCCTTTTCTTGTACTGGTTTTCAAGGGACAAAAGTTGGTTTCCTGTTATATTGGTCTATGTGTCTGTTTTTGTACCAGTATTATGCTGTTTTGGTTACTGTAGCTTGGTAGTATAGTTTGAAATCAGGTAGTGTGATGCCTCCAGCTTTGTTCTTTTTGCTTAGGATTGCTTTGGTGGACTGTTTGGGCTTTCTTTGGTTCCACGTGATTTTAAAATAGTATTTTCTAGTTCTGTGAAGAACTGGTTTCCAGCTTTTGTCCATTCAGTTTGATGTTGGCTGTGTGTTTGTCATAGATGGTTCCTATTATTTTGAGGTATGTTACCTTATTATCTAGTTTATTGAGAATTTTAAACATAAAGGAGTGTTGAATTTTATTGAAAGCCTTCTGCATCTATTGTGATAATTATGTGGTGTTTGTCTTTAGTCCTGTTTATGAGATGAATCCCATTTATTGATGTGCATATGTTGAACTGACCTGGCATCCCTTGATCATGAACTGACCTTGATCATGGTGGATAAGCCATTTGATGTGCTGTGGAATTTGGTTTGCAAGTGTTTTGTTGATGATTTTTGCATGAATGTTCATCAAGGATATTGGCCTAAAGTTTTCTACTTTTGTTGCATCTCTGCCAGGTTTTGGTGTCCGGATAATGCTGGCCTCATAGAACGAGTTAGGGAGGAGTCATTCTTCTCAATGTTTTGCAATAGATTTAGTAGGAATGGTAGCAGATCTTTGTTGTACATCTGGTAGAATTTGGCTGTGAATCTGTCTGGTCCTGTGCTTTTTTTTCTTTTTTTTTTTTTTGGTGGTGGTGGGGGTCATGGTGCTGGCAGGCTATTCCTGATTCAACTTCAGGACATTTTATTGGCCTGTTCAGAAATTCAAATTTTTCCTGGCTCTGTCTTGGCAGGGTGTATATGTCCAGAAATTTATCCATTTCTTCTAGATATTCTAGTTTATGGTGCATAGCACTGTTCATAATATTCTTTGATGGTTATTTGTATTTCTGTGGGGTCAATGGTAATATCCCCTTTGTCATTTCTAATTGTGTTTATTTGGATCATTTTTCTTTTCTCTTTATTAATCTAGCTAGAAGTCTATTTATTTTATTAGTTATTTCAAAAAACAAACTTCTAGATTCATTAATCTTTTGATTTGTGTGTGTGTGTGGGGGGTGTGTTTCAGTCTCCTTCAGTTCAGCTCTCATTTTTTTTTCTTTCTTATTTTCTGCTAGCTTTGGGATTGTTTTTTCTTGTGCTTCTTTAGTTCCTTTAGTAGTGATGTTAGGTTGTTAAATCATCTTTCTAACTTTATGATGTGGGTATTTTGTGCTATACATTTTTTCTTATCCCTCTTTACACTGCCTTAGTTATGTCCTAGAGATTCTGGAATGCTGCATCTTTGTTTCAGAGAGCACCTTGATTTATGCCTTAATTTCATTATTTACCAAAAAGTCATTCAGAAGCAGATTATTCAGTTTCCATGTAATTGTATGTTTTTGAGTAAACTTCTTAGTCTTGACTTCTAATTTGATTGCACTGTGTTCTGAGAGCTTGATTTTAGTTTTATTTATTTATTTTGCATTTGCTTACCAGTGTTTTTTGTTTGATTATGTGGTTGATTTTGATGTACCATGTGGAGATTAGAAGAATGTATATTCTGTTTTTTTTTTGGGTGGATAGTTATGTAGATTTCTATCAGGTCCATTTTATCCAGTGATGAGTTCACATGTTGAATATCTTTGTTCATTTTCTGCCTCAATGATCAGTCTAATACTGTAAGTGGGGTGTTGAAGTCTTCCACTATTATTGTGTGGGAGTCTAAGTATCTTTGAAGGTTTCTAAGAATTGACTTTATGAATATGGGTGCTCTTGTGTTGGCTGCATATATATTTGGGATATTTAGGTGTTCCTGTTGAAGTGAAACCTTTGCTATTATGTAATAGCTTTGTTTTTTAATATATATTTTATTGCATTTTAGGTTCTGGGGTACATGTGAAGAACATACAGCATTGTTGCATAGGTGCATACATAGCAATGTGGTTTGCTGCCTCTATCCCCTTCACCTATATCTGGCATTTCTCCCCATGTTATCCCTCCTCAACTCCCTACCCACCACTTTCCCTCCCCTAGTCCCCACCAACAGACCTCAGTGTGTGATGCTCCCCTCCCTGTGTCCATGTGTTCTCATTGTTCAACACCCGCCTATGAGTGAGAACATGTGGTGTTTGATTTTCTGTTCTTGTATCAATTTGCTGAGAATGATGATTTCCAGGTTCATCCATGTTCCTACAAAGGACATGAACTCACCGTTTTTGATGGCTGCATAGTATTCCATGGTGTATATGTGCCACATTTTCTAATCTTTGTTGGTTTAAAGTCTGTTTTCTCAGACACCTGGATAGCAACCCCTGCTTCTTTCTGTTTTCCATTTGCTTGGTAGATTTTTTTTATCTCTTTATTTTAAGCCTGTAGGTGTCATGTGAGATAGGTCTCTTGAGGACAGCATGCCAGCAGGGTCTTGGTTCCTTATGCAGCTTGCCACTCTGTGCCTTTTAAATGGGGAGATTTAGCCCATTTACATTCAAGGTCAGTATAGGTATGTGTGGATTTGAATCCATCATCATGCTATTAGCTAGGTATTATGCAGACTTGTTAGTGCGGTTGCTTTATAGTGTCACTGATCTGTGTATTTCAGTATGTTTTTGGAGTGGCTGGTAATGGTCTTTCCTTTCCATATTTAGTGCTTCTTTCAGGAGCTCTTGTAAGGCAGTTCTGGTGGGAACAAATTCCCTTGACATTTGCTCGTCTAAAAAGGATCTTATTGTTCCTTTGCTTATGAAGCTTAGCTTGGCCAGATATGCAATTTTGAGATGCAACTTATTTTCTTTAAGAATGTTGCGCTTGGATGGCTGAAGTGTGAGGATCCCTTGAGCCCAGGAATTCAAGGTTGCATGTAGCTATGATCGTGCTACTGCACTCCAGCCTGTGTGACAAAGGGAGACCCTGTCAAAAAAAAAAAAAAAAAAAAAAAGTGTTGAACATTGGCTGGCTTGTAGGGTTTCTGCTGAGAGGTCCCCTGCTAATCTGATGAGCTTCCTTTTGTAGATGGCCTGCCCTTTCAGTTTAGCTGCCTTTAACATTTTTTCTTTTATTTTGACCTTAGACAGTCTGATGACTGTGTGTCTTGGGGATGTTATTCTTGTGAAAGTTATTGCTGGAGTTTTCTGCATTTCCTGAATTTCAATGTTAGCCTCTCTAACTAGAAAAAGGAAGTTCTGATGAATGATATCCTGAAATATGTTTTCTACGTTGCTTAATTCTTTCCATTTCTTTCAGAGACACTAATTAGTTATAGTTTTGGTCTCTTTACATAATTCCATATTTCTCAAGGCCTTTATTTATTTATTTATTATTTATTTATTGTTATTCTTTTTATTTCTATTCAGTGTAACTGTCTTATTTCAGATCAGATCAGGCCTGTTCTGGGTGGTATGGCTGTAGCCTGTCTTATTTCAGAAAACCAGTTGAGCTCTGTATTCTTTCGTCTTCTTGGTCTATTTTGCTATGACTACTTGTGATTGCATTATGAGATTCTTGTAGTATATTTTTCAGGCCCATCGTGTCAATTACGTTCTTTACTATACTGGCTATTTTGTCTGCCAACTCCTGTATTGTTTTATTGTAATTCTTAGCTTCCTTGGATTGTGTTTCAATGTGCTCCTGTATCTTAATTATCTTCATTCCTATTTATATGTTGAATTCTATATCTGTAATTTCAGCCACCTTAGCCCAGTTCAGAACTCTAACTGGAGAGGTATTATGACAGTATAGAGAATAGAAAGCACTCTTTTTTTTTTTAAGTGTTAGAGTTCTTGCGATCTTTTCTCCTCATCTTTGTGGGCAGATTCTTTTTTTTCAATCTTTGAAGTTGCTGACGTTTGGATGTTCTTTTTTCTTTTGTCTTGTTTGATGACTTTGAGGGTTTGATTGTAGTATTAGGTGAATTCAACTGACTAGCTTCATTTGTGGAAGACTTTAGGAGGCCAGCTCAGCTCTCAACTCCTGGATTGTGTGTTCTAATTCTGGAGGACTTGTATTGGGCCTTTAATTTGTTCTATTACTCCTCAAGGTTAGGACTCCACTGTGCTGATGAGGCCAAGTTGCTCCCAGACCACTGGTCACTATACTGATGGGTGATGTCAGCCAAAGTGTTTCTTAGTGTGGCAGCTGTGCCAGCAACTATGTAGCAGGGAGCACACTCCTTGGCTGTGGCAGAATGCTAGCAAATGCCAGGGTGCCTGCCTCCATGTGGGCATTCACTGCAGTGGTAGAGGTAGTGTGGCTCGGGTGGGGTGAGGGCCCTTGCTGGTGACTGTGTGTGATTGTGCTGGTTGTGGTATTAGCACATGGTTGGTACAATTGCAAGTGCATGTCTGTGTACTCTTTATGAACACCACTGACAGGGGTAGTCACTTAGGCTGGAGAAGAGTCCACTGCCCTCTCTGCCAGTTTTATTCTGGTGGCCTTGTTGGCACAGGGGCAATACACTGGTAGGGGTAGGGCTAGCTGACTCTGTGTTCACCAAAACTTTCACTGCAATGGTGGCCCAGCGAGGGTACAGAGATTGGACTGTTTTCTGGCTGCAGCAGTGGCATGGCAGGGTATACACGCATGTACTCCATCCAGGCAAGAAAGGCAAAACGCACTTGTGCACACATGTGTCAGCAAAGTGATGTGAGAGTTGCCGGGCACAGGGGCATAGCTTCAGTGTGAGGAGGGAGCAGGTGGGCTGGTGTATGACCATGAGGGCCACTCTGCTGTAGCTTTTTATCTGTTAAACAAAGTTCTCCAGTGGAGGAGCTATGTTTGTCCCCAGGGAACTTCAGGCTGCCCTGGATGCAGGCACAGCCAGGCTGGGCCCTTGGGAGAGGCCAGAAGACTAACGAGTTTTCAGGTTGGGACAGTTTTGTCTGATGGGCAAGACCACGCTGCAGAATTTATGTCTGACAGTTCCCCTAAGGCTAAAGTCTCTTAGGTAGAATATTGAGCCTAGGGGCATGGCCATCCTGGCCATGCTCCATTACAGATATTCCTGCACCAAACCCTCTGGGCTCCACATCAGCTGGCTTGCTGCCCCCACCATTTCACTAAGCATTTCTCCCTGCCAAGTCAAGTATCCATGGTGGTTGAAGGGTCTCTTTCTGCTGGAATTCTAGAGGCTCATGGTGAGAGGAGGTTGCTCCTTGTCAGTTCAACTCACGCATTCACCCTAAGTTGTTGGGGGCCAGGAATAAGTCCCAGTGCATGATAGCTTCTTGCAGTGTCCCCAGCTTCCTCTCCCTTGAACCCAGCGTTTGTGTCTTCCCTCTATCCGTTTTTCGTATCTTCCCTCTGAATACTTGTTAGGAGCATGCCATTTGTCTCAGTACCTCGGTGGCATCTTCTTCCCCTGGCTGTATCTGGTTGGTCACTTTCCCTAACACATGTTGTTAAATGGTTAAGATTCTCGTTCATAAATAGAACAGACCATCCTTTATGTGATAATTGCTTCCACATAAATCATTTTGGGCTTTCAGACATTTTAATTGTTTTTCTGCTTCATCACCTGAACTTTTGCATGATTTCTAGCCAAAGAAAAATACGAAAACAAGCAGGATCTAGACCCTGACCACATAGAGCATGGTCTGACCAAATCCCATGGTTCCATAGCAGAAAGGACACACTCATCTGTTATAAAATTTTAAAATTAAAATTAAAAACTTTATATTGGGTAAATTTTTTCATAATGTAGTGTTTTTATGATTTTACGAAATGAGTCATATATCTACCACAACAATCAAGATAAAGAAAAATTCAGTCACCTCAAAATTATCCCTTAGGCTGTTCCTTTGTTGTCAAGCCCTTCCCTCACCTTCATCATCCTTGGTAAACACTGCCACTATTTTCTATGTTCCTAAGCTTTATCTTCTTCACAATGGCATATAAATAGAATAATACAGTCCATACTCCCAAGAAAGAAATAAATCAAAGAAACCAGATTCTGATATTGATGTAGATGTTGGAATTGTCGACATAAAAGGGAATAAAAATAACTATGATTTAAATGTTAAAGGCTGTAATGGAAAAGGTGCACCACATGCAAAATAGGATGGGTAATTTCATTAGAGAGATGAAAACTAAAAGAATAAAATGGAAGTGCTAGAAATTAAAAACACAATAATAGGTATAGTCTCTATATTGGCTTTATCAGGAGACTTGACACAGCTGAGAAAATCAAGTGACCTTAAAGATATGTCAGTAAATCTCATCCAAACTGAAACACTAGGACAAAGAAAGGAAGAAAATAAAATATATTATCCAGGATCTGTGGGATAATATCAAACTCCCTAACATAAATGAAATTGTAATTTGATAAGGAAAGCAATATGTAACAGAAGAAATATTTCAAATAAAATGATAATTCTCCAAAATTGTTGACCAATATTAAACCACAGTTCCAGAAAACTCAACCACAACTGGCTAATTATTTTAAAAAATGCACCCACCCCTAGGTATACAATGTAAAATCTACTGAAAACTAAAGACATACAGAAAATCTAAAAAAAAAAAAAAAAAAAAAAAAAAAACAGGAAAAACAAACTAAATACAGAAATAAACAAAAATTATAACAAATTTCTCATCAGAAACCATAGAAGCCAGAAGATAATGTTACAAAAGTCTTTTAAGTGATTAAAGAAAATAGTTTATTCAGAATTCTATACACTGAAAATAAAAAGAAAACACAACACATTTTCAGGAAAAAAAAAAATTATGAGGACTCATTACCTGCAGAACTATACTACAAATCATGTTAAGTAAACTACTTCAGGATGACCATCCCCAATACATACAGTCATCAGATTCTGCAAGGTCAACATAAAAGAAAAACTATTAGGCCAGGCACAATGGATCACACCTTTAATCCTAGCATTTTGGGAGGCCAAGGCAGGCAGATTGCTTGAGGACAGGAGTTTGAGATAAACCTGGCCAATGTGGAGAAACCCCATCTCTACTAAAAATACAAAAATGAGCCAGGTGTGGTGGCACATGCCTATAATCCCAGCTTCTTGAAAGGCTAAAACATGAGAATTACTTGAGCCTGGGAGAAGGAGGTTGCAGTGAGCTGAGATCATGCCACTGCACTCCAGCCTGGATGACAGAGTGAGACTATAAAAAAAAAAAAAAATTAAAGGCAGCTAAAGAGAAGAAGCAGGTCACCTACAAAGAGAAGCTCATCAGGCTAACAATGGACCTTTAAGCAGAAGCCCTACTGGGCAGAAGAGATTGTGGGCCTATATTAAGTATTCAAAGAAAATAAATGCTAAACAAGAATTTCATATCCAGCCACACTAAGTTTCATAGGCAAAGAACTAAATCTTTTTAGATGAACACTTAACATTTGTTAAGGGAATTTATTGCCACCACACCTGTCTTGCAGGAGGTCCTTAAGGCAGTGCTAAATATGGAAATGAAAAACCACTACCAGCCACAATAAAAGCAAACTTAGCTTAATAGTCTGTGGACACTATTAAGCAACTATAGGATCATGTCTAAATAACAACCAGCTAACAGCATGATAATAGGATCATATCTCCACATATCATTATTGGCCTTGAATGAAAATGGGCTAAACACCCTAATTAAAAGGCATGCAGTGCCAAGTTGGATAAAGAAGAAACATCCAACTCTATGCTGTCTTCAAGAGACCCAACTCACATGCAGTGACACCCATAGGATCAAAGTAAAGTGATGGAGGAAGACCTATAAAGAAAACAGAAAACAAAGAGCAGAGGTAGCTATTGTTATTCAAGATAAAATAGGCTTTAAACCAACAACAATCAAAAAGGCTAAACAAGGGTACTACATAATGATAAAGGGTTCAATTCAACAGAAAGACATAACTATCATAAACATATATGCATTCAACATTGGAGCACCCAGATTCAGAAAACAATTTCTTAGAGATCTATGAAGAGATTTAGATAACCAAATAATAATAGTGGGAGACTTCAACACCACAATGACAGTGTTGGACAGATTATCAAGAGATAATATTGACAAAGATATTTGTGACATAAACGTGACATTCAACCAAATGTACCTAACAGAAATCTACAGAACATTCTACTCAACAACAATAGAATATTCATGCTTCTCATCTGCACGTGGCACATATTCTAAGATCGACCACCCACTCAGTCTTAAAGCAATTCTCAACAAATTAAAACCAAAATTTTACCAACCACACTTTTGGGCCATAGCACAATAAAACCAGAAATCAATACGAAGAAGATCTCTCCAAACCATACAATTACATGAAAATTAAACAACTTGCTCCAGAAGGACATTTGGGTAAGCAAAGATATTAAGGCAGAAATCAAGAAATACTTTGAAACTAATGAAAGCAAAGGTACAACATACTATAATCTCTGAGACACAGCTAAGGCAATGTTAAGAGGACAGTTTATAGCACTAAATACCCACATCAAAAAGAAAGATCTCAAGGTAACAACCAAATATCACACCAAGAAAAACTAGATTAACAAGAGCAAACTAACCACAAAGCTAGCAGAAGGAAGGCAGTAACCAAAATCAGAGCTGAAAAGAATGAAATGGAGATTAGTAAGGCCATGAAAAGATCAATAAAATGCAAAAGTGATTCTGTTGAACAAAATGAATAGATTACTACCTAGAATGATAAAAATGAGAGAAGATTCAAATAAATGCAAACAGAAAAGACCAAGGGGACATTACCACTGGCTTCACAAAAAATGTTAAAACCCTCAGAGAATATTACAATTACCTCTGTGTACACAAACTCGAAAACCTACAAGAAGTGGGTGAATTCCTAGAAAGATACAATCTCCCAAATTGAATTAGATATAAATCAAAAGTGAGAACAGACCAATAATGAGTTCTGAAATTGAATTAGAAATTAAAAACAACAAACAAACAAACTACCAAACAGCAAAAGCCCTGGAACAGATAGGTTTACAGCCCAAGTCTATGAGATATATAAAGAAGAGCTAGTACCAATTCTACTCAAACTAGTCCAAAACATCAGAAAGGAGGGAATCTTCTCTAACTCATTCTGTGCATCCAGAATCTTCTTTATACTGAAACCTGGCAGAAACACAACAAAGAAAACTTCAGACCAATATGCCTGATGAACTTAGACACAAAAGCAATCAACAAAATCCTAGCAAATAGAATCCAGCAGCACATCAAAAAGCTAATCCACCATGATCAAGTAGGCTTTAATTCTGGTATGTTAGGCTGATTCAACATTTGCAAATTGATAAATGTGATTCACCACATAAAGAGAACTAAAAACCAAAACCACATGATCATTTCAGTAGATACAGAAAAGGCTTTTTGATAAAATTTATTATCCCTTCATGTTAAAAATCCTCAACAACTAGGCTTTGAAGGACTATACCTAAAAATAACAAGAGTCATGTATAATAAACCCATATTCAACAGCATACTGAATGAGCAAAAGCTGGAAGCATTCCCCTTGAGAATTAGAACAAGACAAGGATGTCCACTCTCACTACTCCTATTAAACATAGTACTGGAAATCCTAGCTAGAGAAACTAGGAAAGAGAAAAAAATAAAAGGCATTCACTTTGGAAGAGAAGTCAAGCTATCATATAGATGATATTATTCTACACCTAAAATATCCTGTAGTCTCTGCCCAACACTCCTAGAACTGATAAACAACTTTAGTAAAGTTTCATGATACAAAATCAATGTACAAAAATTAGTAGTATTTTTATACACCAGTAGCATCCAAGCTGAGAGCCAAATCAAGAATGGGATTCCATTCACAATAGCCACAAAAAGAATAAATACTTAGAAATAGAGCAATTCAGGGAGGTGGAAGATGTCTGCAACAGAATTACAAAACACTGCTCAAAGAAATCAGAGATGATGTAAACAAATAGAAGATTCCATGTTCATTGTTAGAAAAAAAATCACTATTGTTAAAATGGCCATACCACCCAAAGCAATTTGTAGATTCAATGCTGTTTCATTCAAACTACTAATGATATTCTTCACAGAATTAGAAAAAAAATTAGATGGGGTCTTCTAAATATACAAACATGTCATCTGCAAATAGAGACAATTTGACTTCCTTCTTTCCTAATTGAATATCCATTATTTATTTTTCTTGCCTGATTGCTCTGGCTAAAACTTCCAATCCTATATTGAATAGAAGTGGTGAGAGAGGGAATGTTTGTCTAGTGCCAGATTTCAAAGGGAATGCTTCCAGTTTTTGCCCATTCAGTATTATATTGGCTGTGGGTTTGTAATAAATAACTTATTATTTTGAGATACCTTCCATCAATTCCTAGTTTATTGAGAGTTTTTAGCATAAAGAGCTGTTGACTTTTGTCAAAGGCCTTCTCTGCATCTGTTGAGATAATCATGTGATTTTTGTCTTTGGTTCTTTTTATGTGGTGGATTACATTTATAGACTTGCGTATGTTGAACCAGCCTTGCATCCTTGGGATGAAGCCTACTTGATCGTGATGGATAAGCTTTTTGATGTGTTGCTGCAGTTGGTTTGCCAGTATTTTATTGAAGAGTTTTACATCTATGTTCATCATGGAGATTGGCCTGAAGTTTTCTTTTTTTGTTGAGCCTCTGCCTTGTTTAGGTATCTGGATGATGTTGGTCTCATAAAATGATTTGGGAAGAATTCCTTCTTTTTGTATTATTTGGAATATTTTCAGAAGGAGTGGTACCATCTCCTCTTTGAATGTCTGGTAGAATTCGGCTGTGAACCCATCTGGACCTGGGCTTTTTGTTTGTTTGTAGGCTATTAATTGCTGCCTCATCTTCAGCCCTTGTTATTGGTCAATTCAGGGTTTGAACTTCTTCCTGGGTTAGGCTTGGGAGGGCACAAGTGTCCAGGAATTTATCAGTTTCTTCTAGGTTTGCTGATTTATGTGCGTAGAGTTGTTTGTAGTAACCTCTGATGGTAGTTTGTATTTCTGTGGAATCGGAGGTGATATCCCCTTTATTGTTTTTTACTGCATCTATTTGATTCTTCTCTCTTTTCTTTTTTATTAGTCTTGCTAGCAGTCTTTCTATTTTGTTGACCTTTTCAAAAAACTACCTCCTGGATTTATTGATTTTTTGGAGGGTTTTTTGGTCTCTATCTCCTTCAGTTCTGCTTTGATCTTAATTATTTCTTGTCTTCTGCTAGCTTTTAAGTATTTTTTATCTTGTTCCTCTAGCTATTTCAATTTTGATGACAGAGTGTGGATTTTAGGTTTTTCCTTGATTCTCATATGAATATTTATTGCTATAAATATCCCTCTAGACACCGGTGTCCCAGAGATTCTGGTACATTGTGTATTAGTTATCATTGATTTCAAAGAACATCTTTATTTCTGCCTTCATTTCATTGTTTATCCAGTTGACATTCAAGAGCCACTTGTTCAGTTTCCATGAAGTTGTGCTGTTCTAAGTTATTTTCTTAATCCTGACTTCTAATTTGATTGCATTGTGGTCTGAGAGACTATTTTTATTTGATTGATTTCCAATTTTGTGGTCAATCTTAGAGTAGGTGAGATGTGTGCTGAGAAGTATGTATATTCTGTGGATTTGGGGTGGAGAATTCTGTAGATGCCTATTAAGTTTGCTAGGTCCAGATCTGAGTTCAAGTCTTGAATATCCTTGTTAATTTTCTGTCTAGTTGATCTAATATTGACAGTGGAGTGTTAGTTTCCCACTATTATTGTGTGGGAGTCTGCATCTCTTTGTAGGTCGTTAAGAACTTGCTTTATGTATCTGGGTGCTCCTGTATGGGTTGTGTATGTATTTAGGATAGTTAGCTTTTCTTGTTGCATTGATCCTTGTACCATATGTAATGTCCTTCTTTGTGTCTTTTGATCTTTGTTGGTTTAAAGTCTATTTTATCAGAGACTAAGATTGCAACTCCTGCTTTTCTTTGCTCTCCATTTGCTTTGTAAGTCTTCCTCCATCCCTTTATTTTGAACCTATGTGTGTGTTCTTGCACATGAGATGTGTTTCCTGAATACAACACATCAATGGGATTTGACTTTTTATCCAATTTGCCCTCTTTTGATTGGGGCATTTAGCCCATTTATATTTAAGGTTAATATGTTTATGTGTGAATTTGATCCTGCCATTTTGATGCTAACTTGTTGTTTTGCCCATTAGTTGACACAGTTTCCTCATTGTGTTGATGGTCTTTACCATTTCATACTTTTTTTTTAATGGCTGTTACTGGTTGTTCCTTTCTATGTTTAGTGCTTCTTTCAGGAGCTCTTGTAAGGCAGGCCTGGTGATGACAAAATCTCTCAGCAATTGCTTTCTCATAAAGGATTTTATTTCTCCTTTGCTTATGAAGCTTAGTTTGGCTGGATATGAAATTCTAGGTTGAAAGTCCTTTTCTTTAAGGATGTTGAATATTTGCCCCACTCTTTTCTGACTTGCAGGGTTTCTGCAGAGAGATCCACTCTAAGACTCTAAGTCTGATGAGCTTCCCTTTGTGGGTAACCCAACCTTTCTCTCTGGCTGCGCTTAGCACTTTTTTCTTCCTTTCACCCTGGCGAATCTGATGATTATGTGCCTTGGGATTGCTCTTCTTGAGGAATATCTTTGTGATGTTCTCCATATTTCCTGGACTTGAATTTTGGCCTGCCTTGTTAGGTTGGGGAAGTTCTGCTGCATAATATCCTGAAGAGTGTTTTCCAGCTTGAATTCATTCTCTCTGTCACATTCAGATACACCTATCAAATGTGAACTAGGTATTTTCACATAATCTCATCATTCTTGTAGGCTTTGTTCATTTCTTTTCACTCTTTTTTCTCTAATCTTGCCTTCTCATTTTATTTCATTGAGTTGATCTTCAATCTCTGATATCCTTTCTTCTGCTTGGTCAATTTGGCTATTGAAATTTATGTATGCTTTGTGAAGTTCTCGTGTTGTGTTTTTCAGCTCCATCATGTCATTTATAGTCTTCTCTAAGCTGTTTATTCTAGTTAACATTTCATCTAACCTTTTTTCAAGGTTCTTAGTTTATTTGCATTGGATTAGCACATGTTCTTTTAGCTCAGAGAAATTTATTATTACCCGTCTTCTGAAGCCTGTTTCTGTCAATTCATCAGACTCATTCTCCATCCAGTTTTGTTCCCTTGCTGTTGAGGAGTTGTGATCCTTTGGAGGAGAAGAGCCGTTCTGGTTTTTGGTGTTTTCATCCTTTTTGTGCTGCTTTCTTCCCATCTTTGTGGCTTTATCTATCTGTGGTCTCTGTAGTTGGTGACTTTTGGATGGGGTCTCTGAGTGGACATCCTTTTTGTTGATGTTGAGGCTATTACTTTCTGTTTTTTAGTTTTCCTTCTAACAGTCAGGCCCCTCTGCTGTAGGACTGTTGGAGGTTCACTCCAGACCCTGCTTGCCTGGGGATCACCTTCAGCAGCTGCGGAACAGTAAGGGTTGCAACTAGTTTCTTCTTTTGTTATTTTTGTCCCAGAAGGGTACCCGCCAGATGTCAACCTGAGCTCTCCTTTTTGAGGTGTCTCTATGGATACACGGGGGTTGAGGAGCTCCTTGAGGAGACAGTCTGTCCCTTATAGGAGCTCAAGTGCTGAGCTGTGAGCTCTGTTGTTCTGTTTAGAGCTGCTGGGCAGTTACATTTAAGTCTGCTGCAGCAGAACTCATAACCGCCTTTTTTCCCAGGTGCTCTCTCCTGAGAAGGTGGGGCTTTATTTATAAGTTCTTGATTTGCTGCTGCCTTTTTTCAGAGATGCCCTGCCCAGCAAGGAGGTGGTCTAGTCATAGTCTTCCAGCAGACGTGTTGCTAAGCTGCTGTGGGCTCTGCCCAGCTGCTGTTTGAACTTCCTTGTGGTTTTGATTATAGAGATACAGTTAGAACTGCCTTGTTAATGGTGGTCTGCCTTACTAATGATGGACTGCTTCAGCAATGGCATGTTGCCTCAATAAAGGTGGATTGTCTCAGTAATGGAGGACTGCCTCAGTACTGGTGGACTGCCTTGGTAATGGTTGATGCCCTTCCCCCCACCGAGCTGAATGGTCCTGGGTCCAGCTGTGCTTGCTGCAAAACTCTCAATTCAGAGCATTTCAGATTACTGGTCTTTGTGGGGATAGGACTTGCTGAGCCAGATCACCTGGCTCCTTGTTTCAGCCCCCTTTTTTTCAGTTGAATGGGTGGCTCTGTATCCCAGGCATTCCAGGTGGCAGTTGAAACGGCCACCCAGATTTGTGTGAGTTTTTGTGTGGAGACCGACGGCACTGGCTGAAACAGCCATGCTGGAAACTCATGGCAGTTTTCAGCCTGGGAATCTCCTCATCTGTGGGCAGTAAAAACTCACTTGGAAATGCAGTGATTGTTCACCCTCTGCATTGTTCTCACTGGGAAATGCACTCCAGAGCTGTTCCTATTTGGCCATCTTGGATCCTTTAAGCTCCCCGCCATCTGGGTGCTTTCTCAGACAGCAGGTGGCTACAGCTGTTGGCTGAGTTTAGGTAGAAGTGAGACCACTGTGCCAGAAGCTGGTGCTGATCTCTGTTTGATCAGGGGAAATAGAGCAATCTTTCTCCTTCTAGGCACCATCACTTTAGTCTCTATTGGGGCTGTGGTGTCAGGGCTGGTCTGTTCTGTCGCCTAAGACTTGCAGAGCTCCCCTTGGAGTCAAAAGTTTCCCCTATAAAACATCCAGGTGGCTCTCTGCCTCAGTCTAGATGCATGGTGGGGTGGTGCGTGGGGGCCAGTGTGATTTTCCTGTTCCTCGTCTTCCATAAGTTTCTGTGGAGTAGGTGCATTTCCAAGAAGATTCTCATTTACCCTTTCCCCTGTTGGACAGGTTCTTCTGGCTCTTTGCTGTGTGCATACAGGCTGATGCTCAGCTTCCCTCTTCTCTGATCTCTGTCCCCCTGCTGCATTGGCCAGCAAGGTCGGTGTTCACTAACTTTTTTGTTTCCTCTCTGTGAGAGTGGAGAATATGTGCTGTTTATATTCTGCAATATTGGCCCCTCCTATCCTCTCATTTTTGAAGGACCATTTTGTCAAATATAGAATTCTTGATTGACAGGTATTTCTTTTCATTCAGCAATTTAAATATGTCAGTTGACTTATTTTTAACCTCCATGATCTCAGAGAAGAAATTGGCTATTAATCTTATTGAAAATTTTTTTCTGTGACAAATCTTGTCTTGCATCTTTCAAGATTCGCTTTGTTTTTTTTTTTTTTTTTCAATTTAATGACAATGTGCCTTGGTGTGGGTAGAGTTTTGCTAATCCTACTTTTAGTCAGTTGAGCTTCTTGGATGTGTAGAGTCATATGTTTTCTCAAATGTGAGAAAGGTTTAGCCATTATTTTTATCATACTTTTTCTCCTTTCTCTCTCTTCCTTCTCTGACTTCCATAATGCATATATTAATCTTCTTGATGTTGTTCTACAGGTCCCTTACGCTCTGTTCACTTTTCTTCATTATTTTCTCTTTCTGCTCCTCATACTATATATTTTCAATTTTCCTATCATCGTTATCTGATTCTGCCTTTTGCCTGCTCACATCTGCTGTTTAACTCCCCTAGTGAATTTTAAATTTTAATTCTACTTTTCTATTCCAGAATTTGTTTGGTTCCTTTTTATTTCTATGTATTTATTTATATTTGAATTTTGTTCAGACATAGTTTTAAGAGGTTGTCTTTAGTTTTTATTTATGTTTTATTTCAATTCTTTAACATATTTAAACAGCTGTTACAAATAATTACTTCAGTGGAATAGTTGGAAAAAAAGTCAAGTTACATGAACCAAAGGGTGAAAAGGAGGTAGGGGAATGAAAATAGGTAGTATCAGCAACTTTTGTCAAGGCTTGTCTTAAAGGGTATTAAAAAATGGGATATTGTAGTTCAATAGAAATGTGTGATCAAGGAAGCTTTTTTAAATGGTATCTTTCGGGCTGAACTGTCCAATACCTTAGCCACTAGTCACATATGGCTATATAAACTTAGATTTATTATAATTAAACTAAATTATAAATTAAGTTCTTCAGTTATACTAGCTACATGTGACTATAGTATTGTACAGCACCAAAAACTCCTGTGATCTGCACCATCTTCCTTTTTTTCCTGTTACAAATAATAAGGCATCTTTCCTCTCATTAAATATTAATTCCTATAATTCATGCTCTGGATCCCATTCCCTTTTCACTTTCTTAGTTACCATAGTCTTATGGTTATTATTTCTCTCTCTCTCTCCCACCTAATCATGACTCTCTCCCTCTCTGCTAGATCAACGTGCTCTAGTACAGTAACCCCTTATCCCTGGTTTCACTTTCTATGCTTTCAATTATTCATGGTCAGTTACAATCTGGTAATAGTAAATTTAAAAACCCAGAAATAAACTATTTATAAGTTTAAAATTGTGTATTTATCTCATATGTGTACATGAGATACTCATATTCATATTTCATGTTGTCCCACCTGGGATATGACTCTTTTTTGTCCAGTGTATCCACACTAGGTATGCTACCTATGCATTCGGCACTTAGCTGTCTCAGTTATCAAATCAACTGTCACAGTTTTGCAATGCTTGTGTTCAAGTAACTTTTACTTTACTTAATAATGGCCCCAAGGTGCTAGAGTAGTGATGCTGGCAATTTGTATGTGCCAAAGAGAAGCCATAAAGTGCTTCTTTTAGTGAAAAGGTGAAAGTTCTTGAATTAACAAGGAAAAGAAATGTGTGCTGAGGTTGCTAAGATTGATGGTAAGAATGAATATTCTATCTATGCAATTGTGAAGAAGGAAAAAGAAATTCATGCAAGTTTTTCTCTAGCACCTCAAACTACAAAAATTATAGCCACAATGTATGATAAGTGCTTAGTTAAGATGAAAAAGACATTACATTTGTGGGTGGAAGATATGAACAGAAATATATTTCAATTGACAGTAATCGGCTTCAGTTCTATCTGTGCTTGCGGGTATCCACTGGTTTCTTTAATTAACTTCTGATTCCTGAAAGAACGAATAAAAATTTTGTTGTTGTTGTTGGTTTTTTTTTTTTTTTTTTTGATCTGTAAGTAAAATGTAGCTGTAACATTTAATGCAGCCTGATGCACAGTATCTTATTGGCTCACAGGTTTTAGCTACTTTTCTTTAATGAGGAAATGGATGTTTCACATTACAGCAGATGACTCATAAACTTCATATGGCTAATTTCTTAGGTTGGAGGACATTAAATAAAGAAGTAGCCCAAAGCAAATGAAGATATGAGGTCAGGTTTGGGACCTTCAGTGAAAATGGAAGGGGCCAGACATTGCTAGTTCCATTTATTCAATTATAAAAGCTGAACTCTAAAGTACAGAAACCAAGCTGCAATGGAAGATTGACCTAAGATGCAGAAGTGAAGTGGAGAAAGAGACTTGAATCAGAATAATAGGGCATCAGGAGCTAAGAGAGGAAGTTTCTGAGTAGTTGCTGGGGACACCTTCATGATGTCAAACAACTGTATATTTTCAGGTGATTGTGTGTTAGCATATTGTTTTAGCTAAGCTTTTTCAGGAATGAGGCACAAGGTCAAGAAAGGAATAAAGGCTTTAAATTATCTATTTCTTTTGATAGTGTCTTAGTCCATTTCACCTTGCTATAAAGGAATACCTGAAGCTGGGTCATTTATAAACAAAGGAGGTTTATTTCGCTCATGGTTCTTCATGCTATACAAGAAGCATGGCATCAGCATCTGCTTCTACTGAGGGCTCAAGAAAGCTTCCCATCATGATGGAAGATGAAGGGGGAGCAAGTGTATTACATTATGAGAGAGGGTGCAAGAGAGAAAGGAGGAGGGGTGCAATGATCTTTTAAACAATCAGCTCTCATGTGAAGTAATAGACCAAGGACTCACACATTGCTCAGAGGACAGCACCAAGCCATTCATGAAGGATCTGCACCTATGACCCAAACACCTCCCACTAGGCAACACCTCCAATACTGGGGATCAAGTTTCAACATGATATTTGGAGGGGACAAAAATTCAAACTACATCAGATAATATGAAAGTTGTTGGAGGTTGTATTAGTTTGCTAGGACTGCCATTATAACGTAGCATAAACTGGGTGACTTAACAGAAATGTGTTGTCTCATAATTCTGGAGGCTAGAAGTCCAAAATCAAGGTGTCAGCAGGGTTTGTTCCTTTTGAGGACTATGAAGAAAGACTCATTAAGGAGTGTACAGGAAGTGAGGAAGTAAAGAAAGTAGATTTTCGCAGGACTTTAAAAATGCTTAGATGTTGAAGACAACAAGGGGGAGCAGTAGCTTGAGGGTTACAGGAGAGAGAAAGGAGAGACTTTAGCATTGTTTACATGGGGAAAGGAACAAGCAGAGGAGAGGTAAAAGATCCAGGAGGAAGAAGAAATTTCAATCTAGCAAGAAATAGGAGAAAGCATGAACCTTGAATTCGAGTAGGGACACTTCCCCCTTTGAGGCTCAAGGGCTTGGAAGATGTGGACAAGAAATGGAGGTTTAAGGGATGAGAGCCTTTGTAGAGTAGTGGTAAAGGCAAGAATTCTGAAGCTAGATGGCATGGGCTCAAATTTCAGCTAAGATGTGTGATGTTTAGAAAGTGCTATAATATCTATGAGATGAAGCCTTAGTTATTTCATATACACAATGGAATTAATAGTAATATCGGTCTCATAGGGATTTTAAGTTAATATAAGTGTGATGCAAGCTTTTGCCAATATTATTCTGTGAAATATGAGTTGAAGTCAGTTGTTCGGAGTGAGGAGGTGAGGAACAAATGAGGCTTGAGGAGTGTAGTGAAAGTTTGAAATTGTCACCAAGAGGAACAGGATTGGAAGCTATAGAACCAAACAGCAATGAGGACACAATTGAGACTGGAAAATAGAAATTTGAAGAAGCAGCACTACAGAAGGCTGTACAGTTTCCTTCAGCTATGTTCAGCACATCATGGTCTAAGGTCAGAGGATGGAGATTGTAAGATACACCTAGGGAGTTAGTGATACCCAACTTTAGTGAACATGAAAATTACTTGTAGGGATTGTTATATTGCCCATAGGTTGCTGAGGCCACCCCCAGAGTTTCTGAATCTTTTGGTGTGGAGAGATTCCCTATAACTTGCCTTTCTACAAACTGCTAGGTAGATTCTGATGCTGCTGGTGCAAGGAATATACTTTGAGGACCACTGACTTACAGGAAGTTATTACGGGGTGGTAATGGTGAAAGAGATGCATTGTGTAGAATAGAGTAACAGGCAAGAAGACATGAGAGTGCAGGATATCTGTAAAAGAGTAGTTCAAATGCTGACCATGCCAGTGAGGGAATTTAGACCAGACAGGGAAAAAAATGGAGTCGGGAGGGACCTGATTTAAAAAAGGTAAAGGAGGGTAGGGATCTTCACAGGGACATAGCACTTATCCTAATTTGTAATTCTACATGTTTTTTGCCAGTTTACTTGTATATTGTTTCCTCTCCCCACTAGATTATGAGATGACAGGGAGTATGTTGTTTTGTTTACGATTCTTCCCAACACTCAACATATAATATGTGTTCAATACAGTCTTGTTGATTGTATGAGTGAGAAAAAATTGCATGCTTTCACCTTTGACTCTTCTTCTCTAAGCTCTCCTCATTCCTTGAGATTCAGACCAAGCCTGAACTCTCCTATAATAGTTTCTCCAGTGATCAATACCTCTGAACTCCTGTAGTTGTTTAGGTAACAGTATAGTTGACTTTTTTGATGTACAGTTTATGAATTTTAACACATGTATAGATTAGTATAATCACCACCACAATTAGGAATTAGAGCAGTTGCTTACTTGCCATCCCCACCCTCTTTCAAGCACTAATCTGTTCTCAATTCCCATTGTTACATTTTTCCTAGAAAAGAAATACATATATATGTATATATATTTTTTTGATTTACGTAAGTGATACCTACATAAAAATGGAATATATTTATGTATATAATGGAATAATACAGTATGCAGTCTTTCAGGATTAACCTTTTTCACTCGGCACAATTCTCTGGAGAGTCATCTAAATTGTTATATGTGTTAATAGTTTACTAGTTTTTATTGCTGAGTAGTATTCAATGGCATGAATGTACAACCTTTCACTGTTAAAGGAAATTTATATTGTATCCAGTTGTTGGCTCTTATTAATAAAATTGCTATGACTATCTGTGTAGAAGCATTTATTTATTTGTTTATTTATTCATTTTTTGAGGCAGAGCCTGACTCTGTCACCCAGGCTGGAGTGCAGTGGCATGATCTTGGCTAACTGCAACCTCTGCCTCCCAGGTTTAAGTGATTCTCATGCCTCAGCCTCCCAAGTAGCTGAGATTATGGGTGCCCGCCACCACACTTGATTAATTTTTGTATTTTTAGTAGAGATAAGGTTTTGCCATATTGGCCAAGCTGATCTCAAATGCCTGATCCCAAGTGATCTACCTGCCTTGGCCTCCAGTGTGTTAGGATTACAGGTGCTGTGTAGAAGCCTTTGTGTGAACATTGCTCACATTTCTCCATGGTAGATACAAAGAACTGGGATTTCTGGATCATACAGTAAAGGGATATTTAACTTTATAAGGAACTGCCAAACTTTTTCCAGAGTGTCTGAGCCATTTTACATTCCCATCAGCAGTGTGTGAGTGATAGTTTTTCCCTATTCTTGCCAGCATTTGGTGTTATCACTGATTTTTAAAGGCCATTGTGACAGGTATGTAATGATACCTCATTGTAATTTTGATGTGCATTTTCTAAATGGCTAATAATGTTTAACATCTATCATATGTTTATTTGTCACTCATATATTGTGTAGTAAAGTGTCAGATCAACTTTGTTTTGCCCATTTTTAATTGGGTTGTTTGTTTTTATTTTGTTAAAAATTTAAGGGTTATATATCTTGGATATAAGGGTGAAGCCTTGGCTACTATGGTCAGTCTAGGGCTGTTTGAGGGAATTATATTTAGGCTGATACTTGAACATAGCATAGAAATCAGCTATACTAAGAAACTTACAGGATAACTTCAACTGCAAGTGTAAATACCTTGAAACAGGAATGATCTCAGTGTATTTGAGGAATAAGAAGAAGACAGTGTGGATGTAGCATACTGAGAAGGATGAAGAATAATAAGAAATCAGTTTTTAGAGATAAAGAAGGATCAGTAAGATCATGTAGCATCTCACAAGCCATGGAAGGGAGTTTTTATTTTGTTTTACTCACAGTGAGGAGCTGTTGCAGAGTTGTGGTATGGTTTACTTTGTATTCTAAAAGATTGTATTTGTTGTTATGTGAAGCATATGTTATGAAAGGAACAAGATAGATGGCTATTGTGGTTGTCCAGGTGACAGCAGATAATGGCACAGACTACGGTGGTAGTAGTGAAAATGGGTAGAAATAGATAGATATGAGATATATTTTTTGGATAGATCCCTCATATCCATGCTGATGGATATGAGATGTGAGGGAGTGAGAAGAATGAAAGATAACTTGAGTTTTTGGCTTACATAACTGGTGGCACTATTTATTGAGATAAAAAGGACTGCAAAGGAATAGGTTTGGGGGAGAAGTCAAATATTTATTTTGAATATGTTTTATCTGAGATAACAATTAAACAAATGGAGGTGCCAAGAAGGCAGCTGAATAAGTCTTGAACTCAACAGAGAGGTTGGAGAGAAGTTCAGTTAAACAGAACAGCATAATCAAAGATACAGAGCTGTGGAAGTATGAAGTATGCCCAGAGATGAGCAAGTAGTAAAGTTTGACCAGTATGTATTTTGCATAACTAGAAAGAATAAGAGACATGGCTGAAAAGGTAGGCCAGGACTGAGTTAGAGAGAACTTAGATGCTTGGAAAATGTTCGAAATTTATTATTTGATTATTAGGAAGCCATTACAGGTCTTTGAGAAAAGGCATGACACGAACAAATAAAGGTTTTGGAAAGTTTAATATGGCATAGACAAAACAATGTTTAAAAGAAGAACAAAGTTGGAGAACTCATACTTAATGGTTTTTAAACTTACTACAAAGCATAAAATTCAAGATTGTGTGGCATTGGCATAAGGATAGACACATAGATCAATAGAATAGAATTGAAGATCCAGAAATAAACCCTCTCATTTTTGGTCAATTCATTATCAACAAAAGTTCCAAGACCTTTCAATGGAAAAAAAAAATAGTCTTTTCAATAAATGGTGCTGAGGCAACTGGATTTCTACATACAAAACTATGAAATTGGACCTCTAACTCACAACATATGGAAAAATCAACTCAAAATGAATCAAATGACTAATATAAAAGATAAAGCTATAAAACTTTTAGAAGAAAGCAAAGGAGAAAACCTTCATAACCTTGGATTAGGCAATGGTTTCTTATATACAACACTAAAAGCATGAGTGAACAAATAAATTGAAATACCTTAAAATTTAAAATGTGCTTTTAAGGACACCATAAAAAAGTGAAACGACAACCCACTAGATGTGAAACAATTTGACAGTTATATATCTGATAAGGGACTTGTATCCAGAATCTACAAGAAACTATCGCTTGATGTCATTGTTACTTGACAATGTTATCAAAAAACACATAACCTAATTTAAAATGGGCAAAGATTTCAAACAAATGTTGCTCTAAAGAAGATGTTAAAATGGCTATTAGGCACAGGAGAATATGCTCAACATTGTTACTCGTCGGAGAAATGTAAATCACAACTGTAGTGAGATAACACTTTTCACGTGCCAGGATAACTAAAATAAAAAATTTTAAAAAGCAGACGATAACTAGTTTTCATGTAGATGTTGAGAAATTGGAACCCTAATATGTTGCCAATGAGAATGCAAAATGGTGCAGGTGCTTTGGAAAGCAGTTTGGCAATTATTTAAGTGGTTAAACATAGAGTTACCATATAACTCAGGAATAAATATATCCACATAAAAACTTGTACACAAATGCTGATTTGTGTACACTATTTGCAACACTATTCTTAATAACTAAAAAGGGAAAATGACCCAAGTGTTCATCAATTGAAGAATGAATGAATAAAATGTGGTATATCTATTCAACGAAATATTGTTTGGCAATAAACACAATTATCAATATTTGCTACAATGTGGGTGGGCAATGAAAGCATATTAAATAAAATTCAGTTACAAAATAAACTATACAATATAATTCAATGTCTATGGAATTCCCAGAATGGACAAATCTATAGAGACAGAAAGTAGATTAGTGATTACCTTGGGTGGGTGGGGTGGGGGGAGGGTGGGTGGGTGTACTGGGAGCGAGGGCAGTGCAGGAAATTTTTTGGTGGTAATGAAATGTCAAATGAGTCATGGTGGTGGTTACAAAGTTCTGTTAATTTACTAAAAACAGTGAATTGAGCATTTTAAAAGGGTGAATTGTATGGTATGCATATTATATCTCAATAAAGCTGTTTAAAAAGATTAATATAGCATCAATTGGAAGATAAATCAGAGAGGTCAAGGCTGGAGGCAGAGAAATATGTTAAGAGCTTTGTAATAGTTAAGAAAGCAAGGGTCTAAACTGGGGCAAGAGTAATGATAATTGAAAGAAGAAGATGGCTCTAAAATGTAGTGTAGAGGTAGAATCAATAAGACCTGCCATTTGGTTAGATGTTGAATTATGAAAGTGAAAAAGTAAAGAAGATTAAAGTTTTGAGTTGGAGTAAGCAGGAGAGTGATAATGTTATTTCTAGACACTGGGAGCACAAATTAGGAAACAAGGTTGTTTTTCAAAGGAGGGAGGTGAGTTCATGCAATTTATTTTCCAGGTGCTGTCAGGAGAATCTTTAAAAGATATTCAGTATCTAATTGAAAATTTGGAGTTGGAGCTTACTAACAAGGGGAGTCTGGCTGGAACTAAGTATTTAAAAGTCATTGATGTGCAGATCATAGTTGACCTCAGAAAGGTGACTAAAGCTTCCGAGGAAAGAGTATGGAAAGAGAGAAGAGAACTGAGACAGAACTTTGTGCAATCAACTGCATTTAGGAGGTAGCAGCTAGAAAAAACAAACCAAAGCAGAGCTCCCCACTCCCAAAAAGGACATTACAAGCAAAAAAAAAGTAGCAAGGCTGCCTTACCAGAGGATTGGACCTGGGCCTTTGAGGATAGGGAAAGTAGAACAGAAATGTTGAGGGTGTCCCATGGGGGAGAAGAGCAAGTTTACAAGAATAAAATGATAGAGGAATGATAAAGAAAGATCTTAAAGAAGATGGGACTCACCCACCACTGTCTCTTGGGGAGACCTGGGATTTGAGAGAAATTTCTGGTCCCGTGCAACTGGAGTTTCCTTGTTATACTTCCTAGGTGAGGTGCTCACTTATCAATGGAACATCCCAGAGAGATCTGGCCCTGGGCCCAATGACTCTGCTTGCGTTTCCTGGATCTATTATTCTGCAGTGGATCCCATCAAGGTAAAAACAAGATTGGTTGCTTGGAGGTGGGTCAAACTCTCTGGCAAAAAGAAGCTATTAAGCAGGTGTAGTAAGAATCATACTCCTGAGATACTAGAGCCTAGAATTTGGGAAACATTCCCAAAAGCTGGACTTATTTTGATAGACAGGAGGAGAGAGGAAGGGAATGGGTAGCATCAGATATTTGTCATGAAGATTGCCTTCCTTACCTTTTCATTTTGGATCCTATAAAGCAACATGTTCTTATTATTAAAAAACAAACAAAGAAAAACACCTCAGGTTGGTTGTACAGAGATTGAGGCTATAGTCCCAAATTTGGTTATAGCATGCTTTTAGAGTGACCTTAAATAAGTCATTCTGCCTGTTTCCTTATCTGGAAAATGAATTTATCGATCTACCCATCCATCTACAGCCAGCCATCAGCAATCATTTATTTAGCGCCTACTGCATTTTAGGCATTTTACTTGGTGCTTTGGATGATGTAAATTTAAGATAGATTTCCTTTCTTCAAAGAGTATGGTCTAGTTGAGCAAGATGGAACCTGGAGAAAGCATCACAATGGGAGGTGCATGTTCTCTTGGCCTCAAAAGCTGAATCACATTATATTATCAGATAAGGGCTATGATGAGAAGGAGGACATTGTAGGCAGAGGAAACAGCACAAAAAGGACACTAGGTTGTAAAAATCCTTGGTAGGCTAAGAGGTCAATAAATAGTTTAGCCTAGCTAAAGCATAAGTTAGATAGTGTATCTTAACTAAGTCCCAAGTTAACTGTGAGAATGAATTCAAATAATATAGTGGGGTATTTATAAATGTAAGATATCACGAGGAAATGCTGAGAGGCACAATAGGCTTGTATGAGAACCTGGCTCCCTGCAGTGTCCTGCTACCCAGAAACAATTCCATCTCTTTCTTTCTCTCCCACTTCCTCCCTTCCTCAGGACATGTATAGTGGCCTGGTAGGGCCCTTGGCTATCTGCCGGAAGGGCATCCTGGAGCCTCATGGAGGACGGAGTGACATGGACCGGGAATTTGCCTTGTTATTTTTGATTTTTGATGAAAACCAGTCTTGGTATTTGGAGGAAAATGTGGCAACCCATGGGTCCCAGGATCCAGGCAATGTTAACCTACAGGATGAAACTTTCTTGGAGAGCAATAAAATGCATGGTCAGTAGAAAAAAACCCACTCTTCCTGAAGAGAAATCCCTACTGGTTATATGGGGATATCTGATAGGCCCATTACTACCTAAGGGAATACAATTCCAGAAAGGATAGGAACATGGGAAGATAAAACGGGGATGAGTTAAAAGAAATGTTTCCTATTATTGTACATTTATATATGCAGAGCAGATATGTGGTCCAGATTAGACTGAGTGCCCAAAAAGCAGGAAGCTGATTCTGTAAAGTTGCCACGGTGATACCAGCAAATTTTAACATATTAAAGAAGGCAAAATGGACATGCATGACCCTCAATGTACTTGTCAAACTGACGGCTTAATGCCCCTCTATTTTAAAACCCTGAGTTGAGTCTCCCCATATAATCTTATTTATTTGCCACTCTGAATTTGGGATCTGTTATCTCAATGGATTCCAATACAGCCAGATGAAAGCTTGTATTTTAGTCTGTTTTTAAAACAGAGTTTCAATTTACAGATAGAATAATTGAAGAACAGAGCCTTAGTGAGAAGCATGCTGGATTTCTGTTAGATGCAGAGAATAACTTTTTGATGCTTGAAGGGATTTGGGAGGGAAATTGTGCATCAAAGCCTTCCTTTGCTCAAGAGATCTGTGTAGCTTTTAAAAAACAAGAGAAGGAAAGGAGAGCATAAGTGCAGTCGAATGTATGAAGTGATCTCTCACTAATCCTTCTAGCCCAAGATTTCTTTGACATGAGGATGAGGCGTAGCTTTGATACTGATTCTAATGGAGCTAAAAAGTAGTACAGCATCTTATTATCCCACAGATTTTAGCTATTTCTCCTTGATGGAGTGATGAATGATTTACATTAGAACAGATGATTTACAAACTTCACAAGGTATACATTTTAGCACCTGTCCAATCAGAGAAATAGCCCAGGACAAAAAGAGAATGAAGGCACAGTTAGGTACTGTTAATGCAGTGGTTTGGCTAATGCTTACTTTCTTCTGTTTGTTTATGTGTCTATTTATCCACACTCTTCAGGTATAAATACACCTACTTATCCATCTAGCAGGTATTTGTTGAGCACTTTCTGAGTGCTAGCACTGGACATATTTGCACCTGAGGGGTAAAAAAATAATATCCTTCTCTTCCCTTTCACATTCCTGAACCAACTGAGAAAGAGAGATAGATGCTTAAGGTCAAATGTGAATCGTATTACTAAGAAGGCTAATTGAAAAACTGATTTAAGTTCTACAACTAAATGGGCTTACTAACAATTATCTGGCAACAGACAGACTTTTCCACCTTGTCACTGACATAGATGAACAGCAATACTCTCCTCTTTTGCAGAGGGAGAATCTTACCCACAGTGAAATAATGAATCAACTATTGCCCATTTCTATGGCCAGATTGATGAGAGAGAAAAAAGATCAATAAGAGGCTGAGTTGATCATGTTTAGTTTTCTCTCTGAAATCCACAATTTGGTAGAGGTAGACATAGAGACGGATTATAAGTGATTGCTTCCTCTCTTGGGGAATAAAGTGGAAATTACCTTCCCTCTGTAAGAACATGAGAAGTGGAGGAAAATTGTCTAGGAAAACGTCCTGGAAGTGTGAATTAATATAACAATGAGTAGTTTGATGTCCTTGGAGCATAGGATGTGGTCCGGGAAGAGACCCATGCATTAATATCATTGTTAATTTCATGCATTAATATTATTAATTCCATGAATGTGACAGGTCTTTTTTAACATTTATTGTAAACTCAGCTATTTACCGGGTGTTCTGAAAAAATACAAGGAAACTATAGTAATGTAGTATATACATACATTCTTTCCTGAATATTAGGACCCTATAGTCTAATTGGGGATGTAAGCTTTTGCACATGATAAGACAGGTAAAGGTAGAAGGCAATTTCTTATGAGTTCCAATGACTCATGCAAATAGTACTGGAGGAGCTCACAGGAGGAAGGGGATGCAGGGAATGAGAGGTATGGAGAGGAACTAGGAGATTAGGAAAGTCTTTCTGGGGGAAGTGAAGATTTGACTGGACTTTTAAAAAATGAATAAAAGAAGGCAGGATTTCTAGTAAGGAATTTTAGAAACACAAGAACAAAGAACATGCATGGACCATGTGAGGAGTGGTGAAGAAATCACCCCAATTGTAATAAATGTGTTGGGTAATGGGAGATGAGGCTGGGAAGGTGGTTTGGAGCTATATTTTGAAGGATCTTGTTGGCTGATGTAAGGACTTGCTCTTTGGGGCAGGAGAAAGTAATTAAAATATTTTAAGCAGCAGAATGACATCATCAGATTCAATTATTTAGAGAGATAATTCTGGTAATATCAATGTAAGAAGATACCCTGAAGAAGGATAGATGGAATAAAGATGAGACAAATTAGGAGTCCATTGCTATCTTAGGCAAAAGAGATTAGGTCTAGGACAGTGGCAATGGGAAGTCAAAAGGAGGGACGTAAGAAGCTTTTTTCTTTCTTTTGTTTTTCTCTACAGCAATCAATGGGAAACTCTATGCCAACCTTAGGGGTCTTACCATGTACCAAGGAGAACGAGTGGCCTGGTACATGCTGGCCATGGGCCAAGATGTGGATCTACACACTATCCATTTTCATGCAGAGAGCTTCCTCTATCGGGTGAGCTGGAAAGTGGGCTGAGTTCCTCAAGGATGATTAGAGGAGTGTTTTTGCAGCAATTGTGAAAAAGGGTAATAGCATTGAAAAAGGTTAACAATTAGTTAAAAGAGCTGAGGTCTAGTACATGGAGTACTGAGCTGGAAATTCTAGTCCAGCTGTGTATCCCAGGGTCAATAACTTCCCTCTAGGCCTTAGGTTTCCCTTCCGATATGGAAGAGACAAAATGACTCACTTATGGTTAAGGAGACTGAAAAGAATCATTATCAAGTCTCAGTCAAGGATTTGAGACTCAATGAGCAGTGATTTTTAAGAACAAGGAATTTCAGAGTAGCATCTCAGAATTGCTGAAAGCCCTTAATCCATCATAAGAAGAGCTTAAATTTAGGAGCTACATGGAACAATATGTAGATTTTGAAGATAGTTTAGTCTTAGGTAAAGGAGGAAGAGTTGGGGGCATTGATAGAGACTTTGAGATTTAGAAGTGCTGAAAGAAACAATGGCAAGGATAACACTTTTATTTGAATCAATTTCTAAAGGAAATACATGCCTCAATTCATAGGGGTTAAAGCTTAAGCCAAATTCCTCATATTTTAGCTTATTGAAAAGTATGGAGATACTTGTTTTGAACCCTCTAAAGTAACCTAGAAATTCTTTTTCTTTGGGACACTTTAAGAGGAGAAAACCACCTATGTTGATTTAGTTTCTGTGGGTGGGTTCATTGGAGATACAAATAAAGTGAATTTTTAAAGCCATTCACTGGTCTAAGAACCTTGCAGTCTCATCTTCCCAATGTGGACATCACAAATTTTTAGTTCCTGAAAGCTCTAAGATGATCTTTATGTCCTTCATTTCCTCTCCCCCATTCCCAATCTCTCTTGAAGAATGGTGAGAACTACCGGGCAGATGTGGTGGATCTGTTCCCAGGGACTTTTGAGGTTGTGGAGATGGTGGCCAGCAACCCTGGGACATGGCTGATGCACTGCCATGTGACTGACCATGTCCATGCTGGCATGGAGACCCTCTTCACTGTTTTGTCTCAAACAGGTAAGTTTTAACTTCCCCAAAAGGATCATCTTCTAACACTTGATCTAACTTATAGGAATGAGGTCATACCAAAAAGCCTCTTGCATGTCTCCTTCTGATCCCAGAATAGGCAAGTCTTAAGACAGAGTATAGCCTCCTTCTAGGTATTGCTCCAACAAATATTTCTAATCCTCCATTGCACCTGTCCCTCCATTGCTCCAACCAATATTTCTAATCTCCTGACACCTGTCCCTCTCCTAATTACTTCAAAACCTGTTGAGCTCATATTGGTTGACCCAGCCTGAAATGGGTTTGGCTCTATGCAGTGAAGCCTAGTGCAGGTCTGCTTCTTTTGAAATAAATTTAATTTATATACAAATGTATTACTTAGACTGCATTAGGGTAACTGATTATTTCAAGTAATATTGCTAATTAGTCTTTTTAAAAAGAGAATATATCTAACAGTCACTCATTAAATTGAATTGTTTTGTGGGATTGTGAAAGGCAATTCTTTCCTTATTGTTTATTTTCCTTAGAGTCAGGGTCTTGGTCTGTCACCCAGGCTGAAATGCAGTGGTGCAGTCATGGCTCCTTGGAGCCTCAAACTCCTAGGCTCAAGCGATCTTCCCACATCAGTCTCCCAAGTAGCTGGGACTTCAGGAATGTGCTACCACACAAGGCTAATTTTTACACTCTTATAATTTTTGTAGAGAAGAAGATCTTCCTATGTTAGGCAGAATGGTCCCAAACTCTTGGCCACCTCCTGCAGCAGCTATCCTCCCACCTTGGTCTCCCAAAGTGCTGGGATTGCAGGCATAAGCCACTGCACCTAGCCTAGTTTTTATTTTTTAGACACAGGGTTTTGCCTAGGCTGGTTTCAAATATCTGTGCTCAAAGAATCCTTCCACCTAAGCCTCCCAAGTCACTGGGATTACAGGAATGAGCCAACATATCTAGCAAGACAGTTATTTTTGGTTTTTCAATAACTTCTAAGGATAGAAATAGATATTGACCTTCAATTATAGCTTATCTCAAAGTTACTAACAAGAGTGGAAAAAAAAACTTTTTCTTTATATTCTATATGGAGAGGGAGTAGCTGGGGCAATTTCTTTACCAGTCACTCTTTGTTCTTCACCAAAAAATGTAGATGGGCAGCTGTGATGGCTTTTGTCTCTTTGGATAATTAAAGAGTCAAATGTCTTACTTTTTAAGCTTCTTGACCCGAGTCCAGCCCCCAACATTATTTGCCTTCCAAGAAGCCCTACAGAGCCTCCTGGGGCCCACAGAAATCAAGGTTGTTGTTGTTGTTGTTTTTTTTTTCTGTGCTTTTAAAGAATATATAGCCACCATTTAAACAAAAATGGTATTCCAGGGTTGTCAGCCATTGGCACTCTATTGAGAGCAATAGTAAGTGGGAAAATGTCTTTGAATATTTAAACAGACTTAGCAAACCAGGGTAGAGAATACAACTCTTCTGTTTACCCTCAGGGAGGGAGATGACTGATTGTACATTATGACATCCTATATCATTTAAGAGGTTTATTCTCTGTCAACCCATACTGCTAGAATGCGGCTTCCACTTAACTACTCAAATGCTATTCCCTAGAACCCAGAGTTACACAAGCTTCTTTGTTGTGTTGTCAGTACATAGAATGAAACTCAAGTGATCAATTGATATGTCATCAGGATGATATAGATCCAAGACAACAGGTTTTCTCTATATGTAGTAATGGGTTATCCCAAATATGGGCCATCCAATATATGAGAACATTTTAATACATATTTTCAGGGTACTTCCATGAGGAAGGATAGCTCATATCTCTCTGTGGCAATGAGTCAACCCATAAATCTTTTCTATTTGCCTTTTTGTTTTTTATACCCCACTACGGTCTTTTTTCATGTTGTTTCAACTCCATATGTGTTAATAGGTCAACAGGAAGGAAGAGTTGAAAAGATAGGGAGGAAAGACTAATTGTTGGAACAAGGTTTCTGCTAAGGAAGCAGGGAATGAGAATCAGAGCTAACATGCAAGATTAGTGCAAGAGTGGAAGAAAGTTATCTTTCTACTGTAAGAAGAAAGAAGACAGAAAATATAAGGATCAATGTGTAGGTTTGACCAGGGGGCTTGACAGACTGACAGAATTTCAGCCTACGGTCTTTCTTTCCTCTCTGATGGAACAAATAGTGTCATCTGCTGAGAATGAAGGACAGGTGGTAGGGTACAGGGCTTGAGGGAAGTGGACAAAAGTTTGAAATAGCCACTTTGGGGGATGGAAAATAAATTAATTATTTCACTAAGCAGCATTGAGGACTTAGTTGAAATTGGACACAAAGAATATTAATCTTTACAATTGTGTGATTTTTCTATGGCAGGATTCAGCATATCAGACCAAACACAGGGAAATTACGTTTACTGGAGTTTTGGTAGATTTTTGCAACCCTCTTTGTAGATTAGTAGTTGAAGTGATAGACCTTGGAGTCTCACTTGGTCAGGAACGGAAGAAAAGACACCATGAAGCTCCTAGGTTGAGAAAAAAAATGGAAGAGTTCGAAAGCTAGAGGTTTCATGGCAGGGGAGGATAACAGGTTTTTGAAATAACGTGTATTAGAGCACTGAAAGGATGGGAGGTTGTTATTAGATTTTAGATTTCTGAGATGTAACAATTCTGGATAACAAGGTTAATGTGACCATGGGATTGGTTGGTAGAATTAAAGTAGACATCAAAGTCACTGGAGTTACAAAGTCACTCCAGAAACTGTAAGGCTTGAGTATTTGATGGGTCGACACCAATGGTTGGAATTGAGGAAGAGGAAGACTGAGCCAGGTATTAGAGACTTTCATAAATGAAGAGAACTGCTAACTAACAACAACAAGAAATGATTGTAGTTCTTTTAGCCAAATAATAGGAGCCTCAAAAGAGATCTGCCTTTACAAAAACAGGAGGAACAATGACTTCAAAGAAGTATTGAGAGGACATAAATGAAGTATGGTCCTCAGAGAAGAACTCAGCTTTATTAAATGAAGGAGAGGAAGAAGTGTTCTGAGAAGACCTTGAATGTGTAGGAAAGTATGTTTGACAAGGAGCAGGGATTTCTTGAAGGAAGTGTGGCAGATGATGGAAAATAGAGCAACAGTGGGAATAGAGGAAGTGCCAAGAAACATGTAAATAATAGCAGAGGGGTGATTTACATTTTGGGCTCCAAGCCTGTTCTCTTGCCCATATTTCATGTCACTGTTAAAAATCAAATCAATTACCAATATTTACTTTGACTACAAAGTAGTAAATTCTATCTTTATTTTGCTTACTCTATCACAGAGAAATTTCTGCAACCAATGTTGACCTCTCACAGGGGTCCTATGGATTGGTAGGAAGAACAACAGGGCTAACCTCTTGTCTTTCTTCCCCCCAACCAGAACACTTAAGCACTATCACCACCATCACCAAAGAGACTGAAAAAGGTACGTAAAATGACGCGCAGACTGGGTAGTTATATGCAGTGTGTTTGTGTGGGGTGGGGGGAGGTACCTTCAGGGGATGGGACTTAGGTGACTGAAAATTAGAATACATCAGCAGAAAGTATCCTGAGACTTCTGTAAGACTTCAGAAGCCAGAGAACCAAGGTTTAGCTTCCCTCAGCAAGTTTATTCTCTCTGGCTTCTACCCCAAACCCCCTGAGTTGGGGAAAACAGCCTCCTCCCCATTTAAAGGCTGCTATATTAGCCTCCCATCTAATGTGAGAGGGGGACAGAAAATTCTAGATGCTAGTCAAAAACCAAATACTGCATTTTCTCACTTATAAGTGGGAGTTAAGCTATGAGTATGCAAAGGTATACAGAATGGCATAATGAACACTGGAGACTCAGAAGCAAGGAGGGTAGAAGGGGAATGAGGAATAAAAAACTGCTTGTTAGGTACAATGCACAATACTTGCATGATGGGTACACTGAAATCCCAGATTTTACCACTATACAATTTATCCATGTAACCAAAAACCACTTGTACTCCTAAAGCTGTTGAAATATATATATATACACACACACACACACACACACATATATATATTTGTTGATACACACATACACACACACACACACACACACACACACACACACACACACACATATATATATATATATATATATATATATATATATATATATATAAATCTAGGTCCTGCTAGGTTGGTCATGGAAAAGTTGTTGCACAAACATGAATCCCCCATAGGGACAGTGTGCAACTAGAACAAACACCACATGTTCTTCAACAGCTATTTTTTTTCTTGCCTCTTTCCCTTTCATCTATAAAATACCAAAGAGTTAAACCTTTGGAACCAGCCATTTCTGACCTTGAATACTATAGAGATTATTTTTCTGTGCAGGCCAAGTCCAAATAGTGTTGTTATTCTCCAACTCATTTGTCTCTGGACGAGGAAAGCTCCAGAAAGTTATGAGAGCTTAAAGGAACATTAGAGATAATCAGTTTAGTTAGAGGTTTCACAGCTGTTTTGGAGAAGTCTTAACGATCTGCCTAAGTATGTCATGAACTGCTAACCAGGGGACAAGGATATGTCCTGGAGGGGGTGGGAAGAGGTAAGGTGAGATTTTGTGGATGGGGCTTCAGAACGTGTCTCTTTTAACCTGAGCAGCTCAATTATTTTATATATATTTAAAAATTATCTATCTATCTATATATTTGTCTTCACACATACTTTGTATGCACATTTGTACATACATATTTTATGTACATTTATACATTCCTCATGAGCTCTCATTTGTTAAAATGTTTCCACAATGGGGAAAAAAGCCTTCAAAACTGTTGGTCTCATAAAACCCAATAATTTTCTACACGAGAAGCTGAGGAATGGAAAGTGATTTGTTCAAGGTCACAAAACGAATATGTGGTAGAATGTAAACTCAGAACCAGGAAGTGTTTCAGCTTCTGTTTGAACTCATTATATTATATAGTCTCTCGGTTGTGTTAGTACATTAATTCATCCAGTTATACAGTCATCATACAGGTGTCAAGTACCAGGGATATCAAAACAAGTAAGACATGGTCACCATTTTCCAGTGTCTAAAAATGGAATGAGGCACAGAAACAATAATTGCATTGCTGGATGCTGTGTGTTGTATAAAAAGGGCAAACAATAATAACAGCTAAAATTTATTGGGCACTTACTATCTGCTAGGTGCTATGCTATTTTATAAGTATTAATTCGCTTTAATCTTACAATATGCCCCTGGGTTAGATATGGTTATTATTCTAATTTTATAAAAAAGGAAACTGAAGTTTAGATGGGAAGTGAGGGATTAGGTCACTTGGCCCAAGGTCACACAATACATAAATTACGGGAGTACAAGTTACAGGCACTTGGAAAACATAGAGGAAAGAACAATTAATTGTCTAACGAAATCAAAGAAAACTTTGAAGAGACATGTAATATTTAAGATAGGAGCAGAAAGATGAGAAGAAGGAAAGTGTGTTCAGACGAGGGGATTAGCATGAGCAAAATCTCTAGAAGCCTGAAAGGGGCTCACTTATTATAAGGGGGAAAGAATGAGTGGCTATGGTTGAAAAGTAGTAGATAGGACTAGAAGGGTAGATTAGAGCCTGATAGTGAGAGTTGGAATGTCTGGTTTAAGAGTCTGAGCTTCTCTCTGTAGGTTAATTGGGAATCATCAAAAGTTTTTATGCCAAGAACTAACAATCAGATATTTCACTTGGAAAGATCTATGTTACATCAGTGTTAATATGACCCAAAGAGGTAAGACTGGACAGCCTAGAAGCAGGTTCTTGTCATGGTTTAATAGTCAAAATTGCTATTGATAAGCTGGAAGATTGAGTTAAACTTCTTTCTGAAGTTTCCCTTATTGCTTCCAATTCTATCCTCTGAAACCATACGGAGCAAATCAGATTCATCCTTTTTTATATCACAGGCCTTTAGAAATTTAAAAAATGTATCAAGGGCCTTCCTAATCTGAGTCTTAGCTCTTTCCATGACTGGACTGGGGTCTCAATGATTCTCAGGGACTCTTTTAGCTGTAACATCATGTTTCCTTGATTATGTGCTTTAACCTCTAAATCTGTCTTCATAAGCTGGTTTTGTGAAGGATAAGGATGCGTCTCCTGCCCTATTTGGATTGACTTGTTTTTTCAGGAGATGACTATACAAAGTTACCTTTTAGAGTACTGCCCATCCCAGGATGTTTGTTTTCTTCTTTCTCCATTTCAGCAGTGACCCCTAGAAACATTGAAGAAGGCAATGTGAATATGCTGGGCATGCCGATCCCCATAAAGAATGTTGAGATGCTGGCCTCTGTTTTGGTTGCCATTTGTGTCACCTTCCTGCTCACTGCTGTGGCTCTTGGTGGTGTGGTTTGGTACCAACATCGACAGAGAAAGCTACGACGCAATAGGAGATCCATCCTGGATGACAGCTTCAAGCTTCTGTCTCTCAAGCAGTAATATCTGGAGCCTGGGTATATCCTCAGAAAGCACATCTCTCATGCATTCCCAGCAGGCCATGGACTAGTAGCTAACTCCACTGTCAAAAGGTTATGGGTGGTGGAGAAGCAGAAGAGGGAATCAAGCTTATCTGGGTATTTCTTCCTTTATTTATTTTACATGGAAATGATATGATTTTACTTTTTCTTTAGTTTCTTTGCTCCACATGGGCACCTGGGACTGAGGGAGTACCTTAGTACCCTACATCACAAATTTCAATGGCTACATTATATTGCCTTCTGACACTTGGAGGTCTTGAAATTTCTAGAAATGAATCCTTCTCACAAAGTAGATACCAAGAGAAAAACTCATTGATTGGGTTTCTACTGCTTTCAAGGACTCAGGAAAGTTCACTTTGAACTGAGGCCAAGTGAGCTGTTAAGATAACCCACATTTAAACCAAGGACTAAGAACATAGGTTTGATGGGAAACTGAAGGTAGGCTGGGAATTGGAAATCCAAATTGAATTTTGATTCACCTTGGCAGTGAACTACTTTGGAGAAGTGGTGAATGGGTTGTTGCTGCCATGAGCACCTACAACCTCTGAAGCCAGAAGCTCCTCAAGAAAGCCAGTCCTCCAAGTTCCTACACAGTGACACTGAAAGGAATGTTGAGTGATCTCTCCATGTTTTAGACAACAAACCCTATTCATTAAAGTACTTGTTAGAACACTGAAAGACTGAATTTGATGGTTTTTGATAGTCTCTGTGGTTTCTGTGACCATGATTGAAACAGAAAAACTTAAGAGGTGAGTGAGTATATTATGGGTTTGTCTAGCCTTTGTAGAGCCTACAAGTTTGTGTTGTAGAGACAAGGAAGCTGTTACAGAAGAAGATCAAAGAGTGCTGGGTACTACCCTAGAAAAGGAGCTATCACATAAATGACAAAAATTTTCTGAGTGCCAATAAAATTTTCCAGAGGGAAATAGAAGTCTAAGATCAGACTCAAACCTATCCCCTGGACCACGGGAAGTGGGACCACATCTTGTGGGGCCTTTTTGGCAGTGGTGGTATGAGAGGTCTAGTTGCAACTTTGGGGGCTTCCTTATAGGACGGAGTCATTCTTTCTGGTATTTTACAGCAATATTCCTTTGTTACATCTAAATTTGAGCCTCTGTAAAACATTGGTCAGGGAGCACAGACAAGTCATAAATTTGAGATTGGGTAAGATGGCCCATCCCACGGCAGTATCTAGGGGACTTTTGTCATTCTGATTGTTACTTAAGTGGTTTACAGAAGTCAAGATAAATGTTAGTTTACACATTGTCTGGGTAGTGGTGGAAGTCACAGATCTTAGTTACTTATTACAAGTTGCAGGGGCCAAGATGGCATTTGTTTGGGCTGCTTATTCTGGCAATTGCTGATAAGCAAAGGCCAGCAATTCTGGCAGTTACTGATAAGAAAAGGTAAGCAGCTTTACATAGTGGGCATTTTTCAGAGCAAACTAACAGTTTTATTTACAGAAGCAGTTATTGCTAGGAGAATGGGGCAGCCATTACAACTTACTTTTTGGAAACACAGCTTTGTCTTATAAAATAGTGTTGCTCAGGTTCTGGCTCTGGGCCAGCTATAGCACAAAAAAGCTTCTGCAAAGCAAACAATCAACAAAGTGAAAAGACACCAAACAGAATGGAAGGAAATATTTGCAAACTACCCTTCTGACAAGGGATTAATAACCAAAATATCTAAGGAGCTCAAACAAATATATCGGAAACATTCTAGTAATCTAATAAAAAATGGGAAGAATATTTTAATAGACGTGCCTCAAAAGAAGACATACAAATGGCAAAGAGTCATACAAAAAAAGTGCTCAACATCATCAATCATCAGAGAAATGCAAATCAAAACTACAATGAAATATCATCTCATCCCAGTTAAAATGTCTTTTATCCAAAAGATAAGCAATAACATGCTGATAAGGATGTGGAGAAGAGGGAACCCTCACAAATTGTTGGTAGGAACATAAATTAGTATAACCACTATAGGGAACAGTTTGGAAGTTTCTGGAAAAAAAAAAGAAAAGAAAGGAACCTAAACAATACAGAGTGGCCAAGATAGCTGACCAGAAGCAGCTAGTGTGCATGATTCTATCTCTCATGGAGAGGAATGAAAGGGGTGAGTAAATAGAGCACTTTAAACTGAAATATCCAGGTATTCACCTTGGTACTAATCAAGGAAACAACTTGACCTACAGAGAATGAAGAAAAGCAAGACAGAACAATGGCTCACCTGGGGGCAACATAGAGCCGGGGAACCTCCCCCAACTAGGGAAGTGGTAAGTGAATATTTGCCCCTGAGACACCATGGTTTTCCCAAGGATCTTTACAGCCCTCAGGTCAGGAGATCACCTGGTGAAACCACTCCACTGCAGCCTTCAGTCTGACAGGAAGAGTTACATGGAATCTTGTCAAGGCATCTGCTCAGGCATGCATGGAGATCCTAGCGCTTTAGCTACTGGAGGTTTTTAGCAAAAATAGCTGCAACTTTGGCCAAGTGGAAGGTTAGACCCCCATACATACCCGTAAAAAAAAGGCTAAATTCAGAGGGCTGAGCAGCGACTGCCAGCAGTCCCAACTTCTTTGGCACATGGCACCTCACAAGATAAGACCTACTGGCTTGGAATTTCAGCCAGCCTTCAGTAACCATATTGCACCTTCCTAAGAATGAGGTCCTGTGGGGAGGGGTGGACCACTATCTTTGTTGTTTGGGTGCCTTAGCTATTCCAGCCTTCTGGCTTTGTAGAGTCCAAGCTGACCATGGGCAGAAGGAATCCCTCAACAAAGTACAGCTGCTCTACCAAAACATGGCCAGACTGCTGCTTTAATCAAGTGCCTGATCTCATTTCTCCTCACTGGGTGAGAACTTCCATTTGGGGCCTCCAACCATTGCTGTTGGTGTTGTGAAGCAGACAGACATTTGTGAGCTCCCAGAGGGAAAGGTGGTCCAATATCTTTGCTGTCTTAGTGGCATGTCCATTCCAGCCTTCATGCTTCAGAGTGTCTGAGGCAACTGGGATGCTGAAGCAGACTCCCAGCACAGCACAGCTGCTCTACCAATATATGGCCAGACTGCTTTTTAAAGTGAATCCTCGAACCTGTTTCTACTCACTGGATGGGACCTCCCAACTGAGGTCTTGAGCTACCTCCTACAGGTGTGTTTGGTCCAACAACAGGCCCATATCTCCCTGATGGAGAGCTCCCAGAGGGAAGAACAGGCTGCCATCTTTACTGTTTCATAGCCTTCACTGGTGAAACTTCCAGAAACTGGAAAATCTGAGGTGACTAGGGGCTGGAGCAGATTCCAAGCATACTGCAGGAGCCCTAAGAAAAAGTGGCCAGACTGTCACATAACTGCCTTGTTCCCATTTCTCCTCACCAGGCAGGTCCTTCAGACCTGGGCTTCCAGCCATCCCCTGCCAGAGCTATTGATCCAGTAACAACTCAGCAACTCCCTGGACAGAGCCTCCAGGAGCAACTGAAAGCCTTTCTGCCACTGCCTCTGCAGTAGAATTGCTCTTGCCACTTTCAGACTAATGAAGGAGCAAAGACCCTAAGTGCTTTATCCACACCTCCAACAAGCTGCTGTGGACCCAAGGAGAAGAGGCAAGTCTGTCCCCCATGACTCCCACACTGCTACTGCTCATTACCAGAGAACCCCTAGTTTGGGCACACAGCACAAGCCCCTCATCCTGGGATGATTGCACTGAGTGATTGCTGACTTGCATCTTTCCAAGAAATATGGGATTATGTGAAAAGACCAAATCTACAAATCATTGTTATCTCTAAAAGGGAGGGGGAGTTAGCAAACAAGTTGGAAAACATATTTCAGAATATCATCCATGAAAACATTTCTAACCTTGTTAGAGAAGCCAAAAGTCAAATTCAGAAAATACAGAGAATTCCTGCAAGATTCTACACAAGAAGATTATTTCCAGGACACATAATTGTCAGAAATTCTAAGGTTGAAATGAAAGAAAGAATGTTAAAGTCAGTTAGCAGAAAAGGGCAGGTCACCTACAAAGGAAACCCCATCAGGCTAACAGAGAACCTGCTAGCTGAAACCTTACAAGCCTGAAGTCATTTGGGGCCTATATTCTACATTCTTAAAGAAAAAAAAAAATCTTCAAACAAGAATTTTCACATCCAGCCAAACAAAACTCCCTAAGTGAAGGAGATATAAGATCCTTTTCAGGCAAGCAAATGTTGAGGGAATTTATAACTACCTGACCTGCCTTACAAGAGATCTTGAAATGAGCACTAAAAACAGAAATGAAAGACTGCTACCAGTTAATAAAAAAACACACTCAAACACACAGAGCAGTGTTAGTGTATAGCAACTGCACAAACAAGCCAACATAATGAAAGCCAGAAATACAACGGCAGGATCAAATCCACACATATCAATGCTAATCTTTCATGTAAATGGGCAAAATGCCCCACTTAAAAGGCGCAGAGTGGCAGCTGGATAAAGAAGCAAGACTCAATGGTATGCTGTACTCAAGAGATCCATCTCACACGTGAGGACACTCATAGGCTCAAAATAAACAGATGGAAGAAAATATACCAAGCAAATGGAAAACAAAAATGCAAGCATTGCAATCCTTAATTCAGACAAAGGAGATTTCAAACCAACAAAAATCAAAAAAGGCAAAGAAGTGTATTACATAATAGTAAAGGTTTCAATTCAACAAGAAGACCTACCTATTCTAAATATATATGCATTCAACACATGAGCATCCAAACTTATAAAGTTCTTAGAGACCTTCAAAGAGACACAGATTTCCATACAATAATACTGGGAGACTCCAGCACTCCACTAACAGCGTTAGACAGATCACTGAGGCAAAAAATAAACAAATATATTCAGGATCTAAACTTAACATTGGACCAAATAGTTCTGATAGACCTTTACAGATCCCTCCACACCAAGTAGGAGAATATACATTCCTCTCATCACCACATGGCACATACTCTAAAATCAACCACATAATTAGACATAAAAAAATCTTCAGCAAACGTAAAACTAAAATCATACCAATCATGCTCTCAAGCCACAACACAATAACAATAGAAGTCAACACTACGAAAATATCTCAAAACCATGAAATTGCATGGAAATTAAACAACATGCTCCCGAACAATTTTGGGGTACATAATGAAAGTAAGGCAGAAATGAGGAAGATCTTTTAAAATAATGAGAACAAAGATAAAACATACCGTAATCGCTGAGACACAGCTAAGGCAGTGTTAAAAGGGAAATTCATAGCATTAAATAACCACACCAAAAAGTTAGATCTCAACAATCTAACTTAAAAACTGAAGAAGCAAGAACAAATCAACCACAAGGCTAGCAGAAGATGAGAAATGACAACAACAACAACAGAATTAAAGCTGAACTGAATGAAAAGCCATCCAAAAGATCAATGAATTCAGGAGTTAGTTTTTTGAAAAAAATAAAACAGGACACTAGCTAGAATAATAGAGAATAAAACATAGAAGATCTAAGTAAACACAATTAGAAATGGTAAAGGAAATGTTTCTATTAACTGCACAGAAATAAAAAGGACTCTCAAAAACTACTACAAACACATCTATGCACACAAAACTAGAAAACCTAGAAGAGATGGATAAATTCTTGGATACTTACATCCTTCGAAGGCTGAGCCAGGAAGAAATTGATTACTTGAACAGACTAATAATGAGCTCCAAAATTTAATCAGCAATGAATAGTCTACCAACCAAAAAAAAGCCTGAAACCTGATGGATTCACAGCCAAGTTCTACCAAATGTACAAAGAAGAGGTGGTATTTCTACAAAATCTATTTCAAAATATTGAGAAGGAGGGGCCCTTCCTGAACTGATTCTATGAGGCCAGTATCATTTTAATAACAAAACCTGGCAGAGAAAAAACAAAGAAATGAAATTTCATGCCAATGTTCTTGATGAACATCAATACAAATATTGTCAAACAAAATACTTGCAAACTAAATCCAGCAGCACATCGCAAAGCCAATTCACATGATCAAGTAGACTTCATCCCCAGGATGCAATGTTGGTTCAATATACACAAATCAATAAATGTGAGTCATCGCATAAACAGAATTGAAGACAAAAACCAAGTGATTATCTCAATAGAGGCTGCAAAGGCTTTTGATAAATTTCAACACACTTTTATACTAAAACTCTCAATAAATTAGGTATTGAAGGAATATATATCAAAATAAAAGCCATCTATGACAAAATGCACAGCCAACATTATACTGAATAGGCAAAAGCTGGAAATATTTCCCCTGAAAACCTGCATAAAATAAGGATGCCCTCTCTCACCACTTCTATTATTGGAAGTCCAAGCCAGAGAATTCAGGCAAGGGAATAAAATAAAGTGCATCCATATAAGAAGAGAGAAAGTCAAAGTATATCTGTTTGCAGATTACATGATTCTATATCTAGAAAAATCTCATAGTCTCAGCCCAAAAGCTCCTCCAGATGATAAACAACTTTAGCAAAGTTTCAGAATACAAAATTAATGTACAAAAACTGCTAGCATTTTTATACACCAACAACAGCCAAACCAAGAGCCAAATCATAAAAGCAATCCCATTCACAGTTGCCACGAAAGAATAAAATACCTAGAAATACAACTAACCATGGAGGTGAAAGACCTCTTCGATGAGAATTACAAAGCATTGCTCAAGGAAATAAGAGAAGACAGAAATAAATGGAAAAATATCCCATGATAATACATAGGAAGAATAAATATTATTAAAATGGTCATAGTGCCCAAAGCAATTTATAGATTCAATGCTGTTTCTATTAAACTACCAAGAACATTCTTTACAGAACTAGAAAAAAACCGTTCTAATATTCATATGGAACCAAAAAAGAGCCCAAATAGCCATGGCAATTCTAAGCAAAAAGAACAAAGCTGGAGGCCTCAGGTTACCCTACTTCAAAGTATATTACAAGGCTACAGTAACCAAAACAGCATGGTACTGGTACACAAACAGGAACAGTGAGCAATATAACAGAATAATGAGGCCAGAAATAAGGCCACACACCTATAAACATCTAGTCTTTAACAAAGCTTACAAAAACAAGCAATGGGGAAACGATTCTCTATTCAATAAATGGTGATGTGATAACTGGCTAGCCATATGCAGAAGACTGAAGCTGATCCTGTTCCATATACCATGCACAAAACCAAATAAAGATATATTGAAGACTTAAATGTATACCCAAAACTATAAAAACCTTGAAAGACAACCTCAGCAATACTATTCTGAACATAGGAATGGGCAAAGATTTTACAACAAAGAAACTAAAAGCAATCATAACAAGAGCAAACATTGGCAAATGGGATATTTAAACTAAGAAGCTTCTTCATAGCAAAAGAAACCATCAACAGAGTAAACAGACAGCCTACAGAATGGGAGAAATTATTTGCAAATTCTGCATCTGACAAAGGTCTAATATTCAGCCTCTATAAGAACTTAAACAAATTCACAAGAGAAAGAAAACATCATTAAAAAGAAGGTAAAAGTGTCTTGAACAGACACTTTCCCAAAGAAGACATACATGTGACCAAGAAGCATATAAAAATTTTTAGTATCGCTGATCATTAGAGAAATTTAAATCAAAACCACAATGAGATACCATCTCACAACAGTTAGGATGGCTATTACTAAAAAGTCAGAAAAGAACAGATGGTGGTGTGGTGACAGAGAAAAGGGAACACTTATACACTGTTGATGAGAGTGCAAATTAGTTCAACCATAGTAGAAAGCAGTATAGTTACACTCCCACCAACAGTGTACAGTGAATCACCATATGGTGATTCCTCAAAAAGCTTAAAACAGAACTACGATTCAACCCAGAAATCCCATTACTGGTATATACCCAGTGGAATATCAATCATTCTACCATAAAGACACATGCTTGTGAAGGTTTATTGCAGCACTGTTCACATTAGCAAAGACCTAGAGTCAACATAAATGCCCATCAATGACAGATTGGATAAAGAAAATGTGGTACGCATATACCACCGAATGCTATGCAGCCATAAATAAGAACAAGATCATGTCTTTTGTGGGAACATGGATGGAGCTATAGGCTATTATATTTAGCAAACCAAGGCAGGAACAGAAAACCGAATACCATGTGTTCTCACTTATAAGTGGGAGCTAAATGATAAGAACTTAAGAAAACAAAGAAGGAAACAACAGACATAGGTCTATTTAATGGGGGAGAGCAAGAGAAGAGGAGCAGAAAAGGTAAATATTGGGTACTGGGCTTAATACTTGGGTGATAAAACAATATATACAAAAAATTCTGGTGACATGTGTTTGCCTATGTAACAAACCTTCAATGTATCCCCCCAAGCCTAAAAGAAAAAGAAAAAAACCTAAAACTTGGCGTACTGTAGCATCCAGTAATCAAACTTCTGGGTATATACCGAAGAAAAACAGAAATTAATATATTGAAGAACTATCTGCACTTCTATGTTTGTTGCAGTACTGTTAACAATAGCCAAGATTTGGAAGCACTCTAAGTGTTCATCAGCAGATGAATGAAAAAAGAAATGTGGTACATATACGCATTTTCAGCCACAAAAGAATGAGATCCTGTCATTTGCAATAATGTGGTTGGAACTGGAGGTCATTATGTTAAGCAAAATAAGCCAGCCAGACACAGAAAGACAAAAATCACATGTTCTCATTATTTTTAGGATCTACAAAGCAAAACAATTCAACTCTTGAACATAGAGAGTAGAGGGATGGTTACAAGAGGCTAAGAAGGGTAGTGAACAGGGAGGTAGATATAGTTAATGGGCACAAAAAATAATTTAAAAATGCATAAACCTATGATTTAATAGCAAAACAGGGTGACTACATCATTAATAATATAATTTTATATTTAAAAATAACTGAAAGAGCATAAGTGGATTGTTTGCAACACAAAGGATACATTCTCGAATAGATGGACACCCCATTCTCTATGATGTGATTATTACACAGGAAATGCATGTATCAAAACCACTCATGTACCCCATAAATACATACACTTACTATGTACCCATGAAAGTTAAAAATTAAAAATAAAAATTCCCACATGTTACCTGAACTATCATAGTAGCCTCCTGCTTAATTTTCTAACATTCTCACTAGCTTTGTCCAATTTATTCTTCACATAGAAAAGTAATATTTTGCATATAAATTAGGCTTCTATTTTGAATAAAATGTCATAGACTTGTCTCTCCTTTAAGATGAACAGACACTGGAAATCATGAGAGAGACAACAATAAAAGTATTCAAAAAGTAAAAGGAGAAAGGCAGAGTGGCTATGTAAGAAGACTTGGAAGAGCAATACAGAAACTAGACATCTTATAAGCCTCAACCCATAAATAGAAGTTGACACAGGCCCAGCATCTCCCAGTGTAACAAAAGGCAGCCTGAGATGGGAGGAGAGTCTTACTGACAACTTCAGGTGGGCCTAGCAGCAGTGGCAAGAGAGACCAAGAAGTTTGCTACGTGGTCAGGGAACTACTCTTCCTCTCCACTAGCCAGAGACTTCCCTCCCTCAACTAGACACAAGGTGGCACTTGCAAGGGGTTATCATAACCTAGCAAGGTGCCCAATCCAGGAAGCACTCTTTGTTCCTCCAAGCTGGAGAATGCCTCTCACTATCCAGAGACTTTGGCTCTGCCAAAGATCAGTAAAAGCCCTCGTGACACCAAAGGAACCAAGCAAAATAAAACGGCACATTGAAATCTCTAAAACTTATGTTGTTATTAGTACACAAAATTATGCGATGACCTGTTTGCTAAACCTAAACAGAGTGACTGGCTGCTGCAATAGAGAATTTGTATATAGCTCAGAATTTTATCATGTGAAGAACAGGAAAATTGTGACTTGACTGAGAAAAGTCAATCAATAGACACAAATGCTTATATAAATCAGGTGTGGGAATTACTCAAGAAGTATTTTAAAGCAAAAATGTTTCCATGAGTAATTATAAATGCTCCTGAAACAAATAATGTGTTAGCCTGTTTTCACACTGCTATAAAGAACTCTGCAAGACTGGGTAATTAATAAAGAAAAAAGCTTTAGTTGACTCACTGTGTTAGTCCATTTCCACACTGCTAATGAAGACATGCCCAAGACTGGGCAATTTACAAATGAAAGAGGTTTAATGGATTCCAGTTCCATGTGGCTGGGGAGGCCTCAGAATCATGGTGGAAGGCAAGGGGGAGCAAGCCACATCTTATGTGGATGGTGGCAGGAAAGAAAGAATGAGGACGATGCAAAAGCAGAAACCCATAATAAAACCATCAGATATTGTGAGACTTATTCACAACCACTAGAACAGTATGGGGGAAACTGCCACCATGATTCAATTATCTTTCATCAGGTGCCTCCCACATGTGTGAATTATGGGAGTACGATTCAAAATGAGATTTGGGTGAGGAAAAAGAGCCAAATCATATCACTTACAGTTCCACATGGCTGGGGAGACCTTAGGAAAAGTACAATCATAATGGAGCAGGCACATCCCCTAGAAGAAAATGCTTAGGTATAAATCTAAAAAATAAGTACAAGATCTATATTAGGAAAACTACAGAACTGATGAAAGAAATCTAAGTACTAAATAATGAAGAGTTGGATAGGAAGACTCAATATTGTCAAGATGTTACTTTTTCCAACCTGATATATAGACTCAATGCAATTCCAGTCAAAATCCCATCAAGTTATTTTGTGGATATCAACACATTTATTTTAAAGTTTATATGGAAAGACAAAGGACAAAATAGCTAACAGAATATTAAAAGAAAAGAACAAAGTTAGAAGACTGACACTATTTGACTTCAAGACATTATAAAATTGTAGTAATCAAGACAGTGTGATCTTGGTGAAAGAATAGACAAATAAATCAATTCAGTTGACTAGAGAGGACATAAACAGGTCCATATAAGTATAGTCAACTGATGTTTGACAAAGGAACAAAGGCAATAGTATGTTGAACACAGTGTTGAAAATACTTAACAAGGCCCTGGCTAGAGGCTCTGCACCATCCTGGAGAATGGCTGCCAAGCCAGGGATATATCCTATAGCTCCTGATAATGAGGAAGCCTGGAGAGGACACTTGGGTAAACCAATGGCAGTGCTAGTTTACCAATCTGATTGGATGTATTTTCATATTTAATTGGTAAGTTTGTGTCTGTACATGCCAATTGATCATCAGTCTTGGTGGCCCACTCCCCCTTTATGCCACATCTTTCAATATGAACCCCATGGTGTAACCAAAGCAAAGACAGACAGAGATCACAGTCACTCCAGGGGACTGCAAACTCTAAGGACTCAGGGCCCAGCTTCCATTTAGGACAAGTTAGTACCAACCAAATTGAATGTATAAACTGGAGATCATTCAAGACTTTAACCCTCAGAACAACACACCTTAAACTTCACCTTGGCCAGTGAGAGAGTATGAGAGGTCTTTTACTGGCAAAGAATAAGTAACTTTATTCTGGCAAAACACAGCTCACCCAAGAGTCAATCAGCCCCAGCTAAGGAGTAGCCACAATATGCCTGAGAGAGTGGCTAGGGACCTTTTAGGGCAGTTCTGGGTTAAATCAATTATACAGGGAGTTGCAGGAATGCTAGAATTCCTAATTCATAGGAAGCAGGAATGCTTATAGAATGAGGCCCAACTATACATTAAATGCTGCATAACAAACCCTTCCCCTGGACAAAAAACAAGCAGGGGGAGGAAGGCTGAGATCAGGAATAAAGACCTCAGAAGGATTCAAATCTAAGGTAAGGGATCAAACACAAGCCCCGTAGTGAAGCATTGAGGAATCTTAACAGCGCTAATGGGGCTACCACATGTCCAGAGCCCTCTGCCCCAGGGAATATAACAGGCCTACCCCTCATGTTACTTTAACATTGAATGGGGTGTTATTTATAAACAGTTCTGAGGTAAAAGTCAGATTCCTGGTTTTATGGAGTTAAGGGATGATGACTCTTTTGGGAAACCAATGGAACCTAGGAAGAAATCTTGGTCTGAGGACAGAAGTCAGACATTGCTCTTGTCTTAAGTAAGCCAGGAACAGAAAGGCAAACATAATATGTTCTCACTTATTTCTGTGATCTAAAAATCAAAATAATTTAACTCATGGACATAGAGAACAGAAGGATGGTTACCAGGGAACAGGAGGAAAAGCAATGCCCGTTTTTTTAAATACATGTTTTCCCAGATAGAATGCCCTATTTTCTCTTTTTTTTTTCCATTTATTTATTTTATTGCATTTTAGGTTTTGGGGCACAGGTGAAGAACATTCAAGATTGTTGCATAGGTACACATGTGGCAGTGTGATTTGCTGCCTTCCTCCCCATCACCTACATCTGACATCTCTCCCCTTGCTATCTCTCCCCAACTCCCTACCCCCCACCATCCCTCCCCTATTTCCCCCAACTGACCCCAGTGTGTAGTGCTCCCTCCCTGTGTCCATGTGTTCTCATTGTTCAACACCCACCTATGAGTGAGAACATGCGGTTTTTGATCTTCTGCTCGTCTGTCAGTTTGCTCAGAATGATGGTTTCCAGGTTCATCCATGTCCCTACAAAGGACACAAACTCATCGTTTTTGATGGCTGCATAATATTCCATGGTGTATATGTGCCACATTTTCCCTGTCCAGTTTATCATCGATGGGCATTTGGGTTGGTTCCAGGTCTTTGCTATTGTAAACAGTGCTGCAATGAACATTTGTGTGCACTTGTCCTTATAGTAGAACGATTTGTAATCCTTTGGATATATACCCAGTAATGTGATTGCTGGGTCAAATGGAATTTCTATTTCTAGGTCCTTGAGCAATTGCCACATTGTCTTCCACAATGGTTGAACTAATTTACACTCCCACCAACAGTGTAAAAGTGTTCCATTTCTCCACATCCTCTACAGAATCTGCTGTCTCTAAATTTTTTAATGATCGCCATTCTAACTGCCATGAGATGGTATCTCAATGTAGTTTTGATTTGCATTTCTCTGATGACCAGTGATGATGAGCATTTTTCATATGTTTGTTGGCCTCATGTATGTCTTCTTTTGTAAAGTATCTGTTCATACCCTTTGCCCACTTTTGAATGGGCTTGTTAGTTTTTTTCTTGTAAATCTGTTTTAGTTCTTTGTAAATTCTGGATATCAGCCCTTTGTCAGATGGGTAAACTGCAAAAAGTTTTTCCCATTCTGTTGGTTGCCGATTCACTCTAATGATTGTTTCTTTTGCTGTGCAGAAGCTGTGGAGATTGATTAGGTCCCATTTCTCTATTTTGGCTTTTGTTGTCATTGCTTTTGGTGTTTTGGTCATGAAGTCCTTGCCTACGCCTATGTCCTGAACGGTTTTGCCTAGATTTTCCTCTAGGGTTTTTATGGTATTAGGTCTTATGTTTAAGTCTTTAATCCATCTGGAGTTAATTTTAGTGTAAGGTGTCAGGAAGGGGTGCAGTTTCTGCTTTCTGCACATGGCTAGCCAGTTTTCCCAACACCATTTATTAAACAGGAAATCCTTTCCCCATTGCATGTTTTTGTCTGGTTTGTCAAAGATCAGATGGTTGTAGATATGTTGTGTTGCCTCTGAGACCTCTGTTGTGTTTCATTGGTCTATATCTCTGTTTTGGTACCAGTACCATGCTGTTTTGATTACTGTAGCCTTGTAGTATAGTTTGAAGTCCACTAGTGTGATGCCTCCCACTTTGTTCTTTTTGCTTAGAATTGATTTGGCTATGTCGGCTCTCTTTTGGTTCCATATGTACTTTAAGGCGTTTTTTTTCCAGTTCTGTGAAGAAGGACACTGGTAGCTTGATGGGGATAGCATTGAATCTGTAAATTAATTTGGGCAGTATGGCCATTTTCACGATATTGATTCTTCCTAACCATGAACATGGAATGTTTCTCCATCTGTTTGTGTCCTTTCTTATTTCGTTGAGCAGTGGCTTGTAGTTCTCCTTGAAGAGGTCCTTTACGTCCCTTGTTAGTTGTATTCCTAGGTATTTTATTCTCTTTGTGGCAATTGTGAATGGAAGTTTGTTCTTGATTTGGCGATTTAAGTCTGTTATTGGTGTGTAGGAATGCGTGTGATTTTTGTACATTGATTTTGTGTCCTGAGACTTTGCTGAAGTTGCTTATCAGTATCAGATTTGGGGCTGAGACGACGGGGTCTTCTAGATATACGATCATGTTGTCTGCTAATAGAGACAATTTGACTTCCTCCTTTCCTGTTTGAATACCCTTTATTTCTTTTTCTTGCCTGATTACTCTGGCTAGAACTTCCAGTACTATATTGAATAGGAGTGGTGAGAGAGGGCATCCTTGTCTAGTGCCAGATTTCAAAGGGAATGCTTCCAGTTTTTGCCCATTCAGTATGATATTGGCTGTTGGTTTGTCATAAATAGCTTTTATTATTTTGAGATGCGTTCCGTCAATATCTAGCTTATTGAGGGTTTTTAGCATAAAGGGCTGTTGAATTTTGTCAAAGCCCTTCTCTGCATCAATTGAGATAATCATGTGGTTTTTTGTCTTTGGTTCTGTTTATGTGGTGAATTACGTTTATAGACTTGTGTATGTTGAATCAGCCTTGCATCCCCAGGATGAAGCCTACTTGATCATGGTGGATAAGCTTTCTGATGTGCTGTTGCAATCGGCTTGCCAGTATTTTATTGAATATTTTTGCGTCTATGTTCATCATGGATATTGGCCTGAAGTTTTCTTTTCTTGTTGAGTCTCTGCCAGGTTTTGGTATCAAGATGATATTGGTATCATAAAATAATTTGGGAAGAATTCCCTCTTTGTGTATTGTTTGGAATAGTTTCAGAAGGAATGGTACCAACTCCTCTTTGTATGTCTGGTAGAATTCAGCTGTGAACCCGTCTGGACCTGGGCTTTTTTGGGTGGTAAGGTCTGAAGTTGAGGCAGCAATTAAGAAGTTCTTAATTGCTGCCTCAACTTCAGACCTTGTTATGGGTCTGTTCAGGGTTTCGGCTTCTTCCTGGTTTAGGCTTGGAAGGAGGCAAGTGTCCAGGAATTTATCCATTTCTTCCAGGTTTACTAGTTTATGTGCATAGAATTGTTTGTAATAATCTCTGATGATGGTTTGAATTTCTGTGGAATCTGTGGTGATATCCCCTTTATCATTTTTTATTGCATCAATTTGGTTATTCTCTCTTTTCTTTTTTATTAATCTGAGAATGCCCTCTTTTCATCCTTCCATCTCTCCAGCTGCTCTCCATCCCTGGAAGAAACCCTTCCTAATTACACCAGCCTTCACTGATATATTATCTGAGCTTCCACACTTCCGTACCACAAAGAACCTGTACCATATTACATATCGCTTTGTCTATAGTATGGTGAGCTGTTTACAAATTGTGCCCAGTGGGGCAGATGGCATAGGATATCAGTCAAGAATATGAGACTTATACTCAGGCAGACCTAATAAATTTCTACCCCACACTAACTAGTAGTTTAAGTTGGGGTTGCATTTGGCTGTAAGTATGCATAACCCAATTATAGTGGATTAAACAAATAGAAGTTTTTCTCACATATCAAGAAACATAAAGTGGTTGCTTTGGTTCAGTAACTCAGTCATTTCAGGGCTCAGGTAACTGAGATACCTTTGGAATTTTTCTTAAAAACACAAAATAATTACTGCTGCAGCCATCATAACTGTATTTAAGGCAGGAAGAAGGAGGAAGAGGTAGTGCTCACATATTGTTTTATTTATTTTAATTTTTTGTGTGACTACATAGTAGGTGTATATTTTTATGGAATACATGAGATGTTATAATACTGGCATGCAATATGAAATAAACACATTGTAAAAAACGGCATATCCATCCCCTGGAGCATTTATCCATTGAATTACAAACAACGCAATTACACCCTTTACGTTGTTTTAAAATGTACAATTAAGTTATTATTGACTATATTTACGCTGTTGTGCTATCAAACAGTAGGTCTTGCTTATTCTTTCTCACTATTTTTTGTATCCATTAACCATTCCCATCACCCTACTCAGCTTCCCACTACCATTTCTTGCCTCTAGTAACCAACCTTCTCCTTTCTATGTCCATGAGTTAAATTATTTTGATTTTATGTGGCATATATACACCATGGAATATTATGCAGCCATCAAAAATGATGAATTCGTGTCCTTTGTAGGGAAATGGATGAACCTGGAAACCATCATTCTCAGCAAACTGACACAAGAGCAGAAAATCAAGCACCGCATATTCTCACTCATAGGTGGATGTTGAACAATGAGAACACATGGACACAGGGTGGGGAGCACTACACACTGGAGTCTGTTGGGGGGAAATAGGGGAGGGACAGCAGGGGGTGAGGAGTTGAGGAGAAATAGCATGGGGAGAAATGCCAGATATAGGTGATGGGGAGGAAGGCAGCAAATCACACTGCCACGTGTGTACCTATGCAATAATCTTGCATGTTCTTCACATGTACCCCCAAACCTAAAATGCAATAAAAAAATAAAAAATAAAAAAATAAAATAAATAAAATTATTTTGATTTCAGATCACAGAAATAAGTGAGAACATGCTATGTTTGTCTTGTGCCTGGCTTATTTCACTTAACATAATGATCTTTGGTTTCACCCATGTTGTTGAAAATAAGGGAATCTCACTCTTTTAAATGGCTGAATAGTACTCCATTGTGTATATGTACTACGTTTTCTTCCACCCATTAATCTGTTAATGGACACTTAGATTGCTTCAAAATACTAGCTACTGTAAACAGTGTTGCAACAAACAAAGAAGGGCAGATACCTCTTCAATATATTGATTTCCTTTCTTTTGGGTGTATACCTAGAAGTGGGATTGCTGGCTTGTGTGGTAGGTTTTTATTTTGGTTTTTTGAGGAACCTCCAAACTGTTTTCCATAGTGGTTATGCTAATTTACATTCCTACCAACAATATACAGGTGCTCCTTTTTCTCTACATCCTTTCCAGCATGTGTTATTGCCTGCCTTTTGGATATAAGCTATTTTAGCTGGAGTGAGATGATATTCCATTTTCTTTTTGACTTAACGTTTCTCTGATGATTGATGATGTTCAGCATATTTTTATATGCCTGTTTGTTATCTGTATTACTTCTTTTGTAAAATGTCTATTTAGATTTTTTCTCCTTTTTTGATTAAATTATTAGATATCTTTCCGTAAAGTTGTTTGAACTCCTATGTATTCTGATTATTAATCCCTTGTCAAATGGGTAGTTTGCAAATATTTTCTTAAACTTTGTGGAATATATTTCACTTTGTTGATTGTTTCCTTTGTTTTACAGAAGCTTGTTAACTTCATGTGATCCCATTTGTCAATTTTGGCTTTTACTGCCTGTGCTTTTGGGGTATTGCTCGAAAAATTTTGCGGTGGAGATTCTCTCCAGTGTTCTCTTGTAGTGCTTTTGTAGTTTGAGGTCTTGGATTTAAGTTTTTAATCCATTTTAATTTGATTTTTATATACAGCGAGAGATAGGGAATTTGTTTTATTCTTCTGCATAAGAAATATTTAGTATTCCCAGCACCACTGATTGAAGAGACTGTCTTTTCCCCAGTGTAGGTTCTCGGGATATTTGTCAAAAATGAGTTCACTGTAGGTATGTGGATTTGTTTATGGGTTCTCTATTCTGTTCCATTTCTGTGTCTTTTTCTTTTTCCAAGTACCTTTTTTGTTTTGTTTTGTTTTGTTTACCATAGTTCCGTAGTATAATTTGAAGTCAATTAATGTGATTCCTTCAGTTTTGTTCTTTTTGTTTAGGAGAGCTTTGGTTGTTCTAGGTCTTCTGCAGTTTCACATAACTTTAGAATTTTTTTTTCCTGTATCTGTCTAGAATGTCACTGGTATTTTAATAGAGATTACATTGAATCTGTAGATTGCTTTGAGTAGTATGAAAATTTTAACAATTTTTTTTTTCAATTTATGAACATGGAATAGTTTTCCATTTTTGATATCCTCTTGAATTTCTTTCATCAGCATTTTATAGTTTTTATTGTAAAGATCTTTTACTTCTTTGGTTAATTCCTAGGTATATAATTTTATTTGTGGCTATGGTAAGTAACCTGAAAAATTTCTTTTTCATATTAATCACTATAGGCATATAGATATGTTTTTGTATGTTGATTTTTTTATTCTGAAACTTTACTGAATTTGGTGGTCAGTTCTAATAGTTTTTTTGTGGAATATTTAGGGTTTTCCAAATATAAAATTTGATTATCTGCAAATTAGGATAATTCGACTTTATTTTCAATTTGGATGCCTTTTATTTCTTTCTCTTGTCTGATTTCTCTAGCTAGGATTTCAAGTACTATGTTAAATAGCAGGAGTGAAAGTGGGCATCCTTGTCGTGTGCCCAATATTTGGGGAAAGGCTTTCAGCTCTTCCTCTTTCAGTATGATAAAATCCATATATGAACTACCGTATATGGATTTTATTATGTTGACGTATTTTCCTTCTATAACCAGGTTTTTGAGGATTTTTATCATGAAGGGATATTGAATTTTATCAAATGCTTTTTTCAGTATCAATTGAAATAACTATGTTATTTAATCTCTCATTCTGTTGATATGATGCATCATATTGACTAACTGGCATATTTTGAACCATACTTGTATCTCAGGGATAAATCCCATTTGGTCACAATGAATGATCTTTTTTATGTACTGTTGAATTTGGTTGGCTAGTATGTTGTTGAGAATGTTTACCTCAATATTCACCAGATATTGGTATATAGTTTTCTTTTTTGTTCTTGTGTCTTGGTTTCGTTTTTGTATCAGAGTAATACTAGCCTCTTAGAATGAGCTTGGAAGTCCTCTCTCCTCCTTTATTTTTTGTAAAAGTTTGAGTAGAACTGTGATTAATTATTTTGATATGCTTGATAGGATTCAGGAGTGAAGCCTTTGTCTCCAAGGCTCTCCTTTATAGAAAGGCTTTCAGTTTTTCCCTATTCATTATGATACAACTATGGAACTGCCATATATAGATTTTATTATATTGAGGAATGTTCCTTTTATAATCAGGTTTTTGAGGGTTTTTATCATGAAGAGATGTTGAATATTATCAAATGCTTTTTTCAGTATCAGTTGAAATAACCATGTTATTTAATTACTCATTCTGTTTGTATGATGCATCACATTGACTAATTGGTGTATTTTGAACCATACTTGCATCTCAGGGATAAATCCCATTTAACATGATGAATGATCTTTTTTATATATTGTTTAATTTGGTTGGATAATATTTTGCTGAGAATGTTTACATCAATATTCACCAGATATTGTTATGTAGTTTTCTTTTTTCTTTTTTTTTTTTTTAATGTTTCTTGGTTTCATTTTGGTATCAAAATAATACTAGCCTCTTAGAATGAGTTTGGAAGTCCTCTCTCCTCCATTTTTTGTAAACGTTTGAGTAGAATTGGGATTAATTATTTTCATATGCTGGAGAGAATTCAGGAATGAAGTCTTCGGCTCCCAGGCTCTCCTTTATTATGCCTTTGATCTCGTTACTTGTTATTGGTCTGTTCAGGTTTTAAATTTCTTTTTGGTTCCATCTTGGTAGGTTGTATCTATCTAGGAATTTGTCAGTTTCTTCTAGATTTACCAAGTTATTGGCATTTAGTTACTCATAGTAGGTACGAATGTTCCTTTGAATTTGTGCCATATCAGTTGTAATGTATCATTTTCATTTCTGATTTTATTTATTTGGATCTTCTGTGTTTTCTTAGTCTGGCTAAAAGTTTGCCAGTTTTGTTTAACTTTTTAAACAAACCATTTTTTTTAAATGGTCCTGTGAATTTTTAAAATTTGAATCTTATCTATTACTGCTCTGATGTTTATTATTTCCTTTTTTAAAACTAATTTGGGTTTTGGTTTATTGGTTTTCTGTTACGATGCATCATTATATTGTTTACTTAACGTTTTTCTTCTTCTTTGATGTAGGCTTATAGCTATAAACTTCCCTCTGAGAACTGCTTTTGCTGTATCTCATGGGTTTTGATATGTCGTGTTTCCATTATCATTTCTGCCAATAAATTGTTCTCTTTTATTTTTAATTTCTTCATTGACCCTCTGGTCGTTCAAGAGCACATGGTTTAATTTCCATGTATTTGTATAGTTTCCAAAATTTTACATCCATCACCCCGTCATCTATATTAGGTATATTTCTCTAAGGCTATCCCTTCCCTATCCCCTCACCCCCTGCTATCCCTCGCCTAGCCCCCCATCCCCTGACAGGCTCTGGTATGTAATGTTCCCCTCCCTGTGTCCATGTGTTCTCATTATTCAACACCCACTTACGAGTGAGAACATGTGGTGTTTGGTTTTCTGTTCTTGTGTCAGGTTGCTGAGAATGGTGGTTTCCAGCTTCATCCATGTCCCTGCAAAGGACATGAACTTATCCTTTTTTATGGTTACATAGTATTCCATGGTGTATATGTGCCACATTTTCCTTGTCCAGTCTATCGTCAATGGACATTTGAGTTGGTTCCAGGTCTTTGCTATTGTAAACAGTGCCATTATGAACATACATCTGCATGTGTCTATATAATAGAATGATTTATAATCCTCTGGGTATATACCCAGTACCTGTAATGGGATTGCTGGGCCAAATGGTATTCCCAGTTCTAGATCCTTGAGGATTTGCCACACTGTCTTCCACAATGGTTGAACTAATTTACACTCCCACCAACAGTGTAAAAACATTCCTATTTCTCCACATCCTCTCCAGCATCTGTCGTCTTTTGATTTTTAAATGATCGCCATTCTAACCAGCATGAGATGGTAACTCAATGTGGTTTTGATCTGCATTTTTCTAATGATGAGTGATGATGAGCTTTTTTTCATAAAAAAAAAAAAGCTGCATAAATGTCTTCTTTTGAGAAGTGTGTGTTTGTATCCTTCACCCACTTGATGGGTTTTTTTTTTCTTGTACATTTGTTTAAGTTCTTTGCAGATTCTGGACATTAGCCTTTTGTCAGATGGGTAGATTGCAAAAATTTTTTCCCCAACAATCTTGCACATTCTGCATATGTAGCCCGGAACTTAAAGTATAATAATAATTTTAAAAAATAAAACAAAATTTAAATGCTTAAAATTTCTTTCTTTGTGAAGGATGAATTTAAGTGAAGACCACATACAAATGTTTCTTGACACTCAAGAAGGCTCATACCTGTAGTCCTAGCAGTTTGGGAGGCCGGAAGTATGGCTTGACGCCAAGAGTTCAAGACCAATCTGGGAAACATAGTGAGAAACCCAGTCTTTTTTATAAAAAATAAAAAGTATTACTGAGGAGTGGGAGTGCATACCTGGAGTCCCAGGTATTTGGGAGTTTGAGGCAGGAGGATCACGTAAACCTAGAAGTTTGAGGCTGCAGTGAACTATGACTGCACCACTGTATTCCAGCCTGGGCAACAGAGTGAGACACTATCTCAAAAAGGAAAAAGAAAAAGCAATCCGTAAATGTTTCTTAGTATGAACTCAGTTAAGCATAACACTGATATTTTAAGTAGGATGAATTATACTATTATCAAATGATTTGGGCCAGCATAAACAAGTGCTTTACTATTAATAACACTCAACTAAACACATACATACAGACAAACAGGTCTTTTATTTAAAAAATTCGTCCTCCTATTGTTTTCTAGTTTTATTCCATTGTGGCCAGAGAAGCCGCTTGATGTTATTTCAGTTGTTTTTGTATGTTTTAAGACTTGTTTTGTGACCTTACATATGGTCTCTTTTTGAGAATAATCTCTATGCTGAGAAAAAGAATGTGTATTCTGAAGCCACTGGATGAAATGTTTTGTAATTGTTTATTAGATCCATTTAGTCTATAGTGCAGATTAAATTCAATGTTTCTTTGTTGATTTTCTGTTTGGAACATCTGCCTAACGCTGAATGTAGGGTGTTCAAGTCTCCAGCTATTATTGTATTGGGGCCTGTTTCTGTGTCTGTCTTTAGTTCTAATATTTGGTTTATATATCTGGGTGCTCTAGTGTTGGGTGCATAGATATCTAAAATTGTGATATCCTCTTGCTGAATTGGCCACTTTTTCATTATATAGTGACCTTCTTTTTCTCTTCTTATAATCTTTATCTTGAAATCCATTTTTTTCTAAGTATAGCTATTCCTGCTCTTTTTTTGCTTTCCCTTGGCATATCATATTTTTTCAATGCCCTTACTTTCAATCTATGTGTGTTTTTCTAGCTGATTTGTATTTTTTGTAGGCAACAGATCAACAGATCAGTGGGTGTTGTCTTTTTATCCATTCAATCATTATGTGTCTTTTGATTGGGAAGCTTAATCTATTTATATTCAACGTTATTGATAAGTAAGGACTTGGTTATTTCATTTCATTATTTGTTTTCTAGTTGTTTGCGGTCTTCTTTTCTCTCCTTCTTTCTTTCCTTCCTGCACTCCTTTATTGGTGATTTTTCTGTCATGACATGATTTAGTTTATTTCTTTTTTATTTTTTTGTGTATGAGTTGTAAGCTTTTTAGCTTGAGGTTACCAGGAGGCTTGAAAATCCTACCTTATAACCCATTATTTTAAGTCGATATTTTAACAATGTTTGCATATACAAACAAGCAAAAAGGAAACAAATAAAGACTCTATGCCTTAACTTTGCCCCCCCCACATTTTAATATTTTTTGTTGGTTCTGCTTATATCTTGCTGTACTGTGTCCTGAAAAGTTTTTGTTGTTGTTTTTTATTCATTCATTATTTAATATTTCTACTTAAGAGTAGTTTACACACCAAAGTTACAGTGTTATAATGTTTTGTGTTTTTCTGTGTACTTACTATTAGCAGCAAGTTTTATACTATTAGGTGCTTACTTATTGCTCATTAATGACTCTTTCTTTCTGATTAAAGTACTCTTTTGAGTGTTTCTTATAAGTCAGGTCTGGTATTGATGAAATCCCTGAGCTTTTGTTTGTCTGGGAAATGCTTTATTTGTCCTGCACATTTGAAGGATATTTTTTGCTAGATCTACTATTCTAAGGTAAAAGTTTTTTCTTCAGCATTTTAAATATCTCCTAGCTTGTAAGTTTTCCACTGCTGTTCAATGTGTAAGAGCTCCACTGTTTGTTGTTTCTTTCCTCTTGCTGCTTTTAAAATTTTGTTCTTAACCTTTGAGATTTTGATTACCAAATGCCTTGAAGTAGTCTTCATTGTATTAAATCTGCTTGGTGTTCTGTAACCTTCTTGTACTTGTATACTGATATTTTTATTTAGGTTAGGAAATTTCTCTCCTATTATCCTTTTGAATAAACTTTCTGTCTCTATATGTTTCTCGACATCATTTTTATGTCTGATAACTCTTAGATTTGCCCCTTAGAAGCTATTTGCTAGATCCTGTAGGGGTGCATCATTGTTTTTTATTCTTTATTTTTGTCTCTCCTGAATGTGTACTGTCAAAAAGCCTTTTGTCAAGCTAATTCTTTCTTCCTTTTTATCAATTCTGCTATTAAAGAACTCTGACACATTCTTCTGTATGTCAATTGCATTTTTTATCTCCAGAATTTCTGCTTGGTTCTTTTTTATTATTGCAATCTCTTTGTTAAATGTATCTGATATAATTCTGAATTTCTTCTGTGTGTTTTCTTGAATTTCTTAGAGTTTCCACATCACAGCTGTTTGGAATTCTCTTTGTAAATTCAGAACTGAGACCTGAAGCCGGCACAACCCTGGGTCTTGCCCAAGGCCCGCTGTAATCATTCACTGGCAACTGTCTATGTTCACTCTAGCCCCTGGGTCTCCACAATCAGCAATGGCAAAGCCAACCTGGCCTGTGTTCTTCCCTTCAGGATGGTAAGTTTCCTCAGGCCCTGAGTAGGTCAATATGTGCCATCCATGAGTGAGGGACTTGAATCAAAAACCTTAGAAGTATACCTGGTGATTTACTGTGACTTAGTTGGCACTAAAACCACAAGATGCAGTTCTTTCCAGTTTTCCCTCCTCTTTCCAAAGACAGAGGAGCCTCACCTTGTAGCCACTGCCATCGCAGGCCAAGAGAAGTACTGCCAGATTAGCTCAGATGTTCCCTAAAGCCCAAGGGCTCTTAAGTCAGTTTGTGGTGAATGCTGCTTTGCCTGATACTCACCATTTAGGGCAGTGGGCTCCCGTCTGGCCAAGGGCAGGTCTAGAAATACCATCCGGGAGTCAAGTCCTAGAATCAGGGATCCTAAGAGCCCACTTGCTTTTCTACCAATCTGTGTCTGTTCCGGTACCTAAGGTGTAAGACAAAGCCCCCTTTACGTTTCCCTCTGCTTTTCCCAAGTAGAAATTTTGCCCTACAGCCACCACAGCTGGTAATGTGCTGAGTCTCACTTGAAGCCAGCAAGTCTCCAAGGTTCACCCAAAGCCCCTGACGTAGTACCTGAGTATGACTGCTGTTTATTCAGTGGGCAAATGTTCTTCAATTAGCAGATTATATGTACTGCCAGAACCAGTCCTTCTCTTTAAGGCAGTGTTTGTTTTCGTTTTATTTTTTTATTATTTTATTATTTTTTTTTCTGGCCCAGGATATATCTATTAATGTTGTCCAGGAACTAAGGGCTGGAACAGAGGCCTCATGACTCTGACCAGTGCCTTATCTTGCTGTGGCTGAGCTGGTATCCAAAATGTAAGACAAAGATCTCTGCATTTTTACCTCTCCTTTACTCAAGCAGAAGAAAGAGGTTTCTTTTGGAGCCATGAGCTGTGCAACCTAGAGTTAAGGGAGGGGTAATGCCAGCGCTCCCTTGGCTGCCCCAACTGGTGTCTCAGTATGTTGCATACCTGTTCAGTCCACTTTCTCTGGAACTAGTTCTGTACTAGGACTCACCTAAGAGTTACTGCCCTTATGGCCTAGGCTGCTTTGTATATGTACTTGGAGACACAGAATATTGTAGCCCTCAGTGGTGAGGTTTACAAGAAATTGTGTTTAGACCACTGAGATTGGAGATTCCCCTTTGGCTAGGGATTGTTTGAATGCCCTCCGTGGTTAGGCATCAGCTGAGTTTGGTCTGGTTTTCCTTTCTGCTCTAGCAGGACAACACATTGAATTCAGTGCCTCACAATTTCTGTGTTCTCCCTCCCCCAGTACCCAGAGAATCTCTCTGCACGAGGCTACTACTGCCAGGAATGGAGAAGGGATGGCGTCAGTGATTCAGATCTGTTTTTTCTATCTTTTCAACGCCCCTTTCAGCGATATAAAGTTAAAACCAAGTATCATGCATGCTCACCTGATTTTTGGTTCTTACAAACACAATTTTTTTTTCTGTGTAGACAGCTGTTAAATTGGTGTCTTTGTGGGAGGGACGATTGATGGAGCCTTGTATTCCACCATCTTGCTGCTCATTTGTCTTTTTAAAATAAGCAAATATATGAGCTTTCCTAGAATTCCCAGCACCCTTTCCCTTACATCTCTTTTGCCAGACCTATATCATGTAGCGCTTCTAGCAGCAAGGGAGACTTAGAAAGCAGATATTGTCTTTTAGCCTCTATATAGTGAGAAAAAGTGAAGAATGAGTATGTATTCACCTTTGTGTTAATCATAGTTGAATTTTTCCCATTCCAACTCTCTACATATATTTCCCTATATCTCTATCTTTCACAGGTACATAAAGAAGCTGACGTTACCTTTCCTAAGCTGAAACTGATTCCAGAGGAGATACCTCACCCATGCTTTATTATTCATATTCATACTGATAACTGACCTAAGGATCTACTTGTTACATGCACATTGTAACATCTAATTGACTGGAATTCTCAGAGTGTACTCAAGTTTTATCACCTCCCTGCCCCCACCCGACTAATGACAGGCCAAAGGCTTTCCTACTGCTAAGTGTATTATGTATGCAGTGTTCTAAATACTTTCACGCACTTACTGTTATTACTAGCAAGCCAGCTTTACCATTTTTTTTTTTTTTTGGAAGGCCACTGCGCTTCGGTCCTAGTCTTGAGACTTAGGCCAGTATCAAATTCTGGGAACCAGCTGATGACTAGACAGTATTTATTTTTCTTTTTATTTATTTATTTATGTATTTATTTTTGAGACAGGTTCTCACTCTGTTACCCAAACTTGAGTTCAGTGGCACAATCACAGCTCACTGCAGCCTCAAATTTTTGGACTCGGGTCATTCTATCACTTTAGCCTCCCGAGTAGCTGGGACTACAGTTGTGCACCATCATGCCTGGCTAACAACGGTTTTTGTCCATGTCTCCTAGGCTGTTCTCGAACTCCTGAACTCAAGCGATCTAACAACCTTTGTCCCCCAAAATGCTGGAATTACAGGTGTGAGCCACCATGCTTGCCCTAGGTTTTTATTTTTGCTTTACTGTGGAGAAACTAGAGGAGGTGTAGGTTACACAGTGAGCAGCAGAATCTATAGTAGAGGATAGAACATGTTTTTTCTAATGACCTCTAAGATTTCAATACGCAACTTTCTACTCAATATCTTTATTTAAAGATCTAATAGATATATCAAACTCAACAGGACCAGAACATGTGTTCTTCTATCACTATTACCCATCTCAATGGAGTCTCCATCATGCATTTAGTTGCTTAGACCAGAAACCTAGAGGCCATTTGGGCAATCAATCTGCCATTCTTACTTAAAGTTGGCCATTTCTGAAGCATACCTATATTCAGACACTTCTCTCAATCTCCGCCACTGCTGCAATTATTTCTCATTTGAACTGCTGCTGTACATCTACCTTGCCTTTTGTTTCTGTTTTTGTCATCATTTCACAGCAGCAAAAAGTCATCTTAAACTTTTTATAAAGTTATATTATCTTGCTGCTTATGATGCTCCAGTGACTTTCCACTGAATTTATTCTCATGGCCTGTGTAGCCCTGTATGACCTGATATATGTCAATCTCCCCAACTTTATCTCCTACCTCTCCTCCCCTCACTCTTCTTCATTCTCATTGGCTTTTTTATTCCTCTAACATACCTAGATCATTACATCCTTTGGCTTACAATATTTGCTCCTTTTTTTTCTGGAATGCTCTTCACTAAATATCCCCATGGCTTTTTCTGAACACTTCAGATATTAGCTCAAAAGTTACCTTCACATAGAAACCTTATTTGACCGTTCTCTCTTTAGTAGTCTGCTGGTGCTGAAAATAAGAAAATACCACAGACTGGGTGATATAAAGAACATACGTTTATTTCTCACAGATCTGGAGGCTGGAAGGCAGAAGATCAAGGTGCCAGGATGGTTGGTTTTTGCTGAAGGTCCTATACTGGCTTATAAATGGATGCTTTCTTGTCATGTGCTTACATCATCTTTCCTCTGAGTTCACACAAAGAAAGAACAAGAGCAAATTCTCTTGTGTCTGTTCTTACAAGGACATTTTCTCCATTGTACTAAGATTTCTCTCTGATTCTTCATCTAATCTCATTTACCTCCCAAATGTCCTATTTTCACATACCGTCAAATTGAGGGGTTAGAGCTGAAACACTTAACTTTATTGGGGACAAAAACATTCAGTCCATAGCACCATCCAAAGTACCTCTTCGACCACCAGCCTACTCCTTATCACATTTACCTTAAGTCATATTATTTATAGTATTTTGCATCACTTCCAATATACTCTTGCTACTATATTTGTTTACTTGTTTATTGTTTGTTTCCCTCCACTAGAATGTAAGTTCTGTTAGCACAGGGTCCATGTCTTTTCTTTTTGGTCATTGATATATCGCCAGTGCTTAGAATTGTGCCTGGCACATGTTATGGGCTTAATAAATATCTGTTGAATTAATTAACTGTTCTCAAGCTCCACCTCCATTTGTTACATGACTTCCATTATAATGATCATAACTCCAGTAAAAGGTTCTGAATATTTTGCAAAATGGCATTTTGTAGTGTTTAGACCTACTGAGACAAGAGTATCCTCAGAAGCTTCAATGTGCTGTGTCTGTTATGGTTCCTGTTGTTCTTGAACTTCTGTTATAATTATTTGAGAATTAATTTAATTCTTCTGCACTCCATACCCAGGCTAGGAAAAGGGCACAGACAGGCTCTACTCCTCTTATTCACCACAAGGAGGAACATATGGTCCCTAACAAGTGGCTTTATCTTATTTCTTGGGAATACAGTATCTCTCCAAATCTAAGATGCTGACAATGTCCCCTGGAAAGAAGAATCAAGTGCTTAATGCAGACAGTAAGAACTGGAGGTGGTTAGAGTTGGACAAAATCATGAGGTGGGTATTAAAAGCTTCCAGGAATGAGGAAGCTTTCAGTTCAGCCTTAAAGGATTATGAAAATTCAGATAAGATAGGAGTAGAAGGGAAGGCTCTCCATTGGTAGAAATGGGGAAATGACATTAAAAAAAAAAGATCTGGAGGTAGAAGTAGAAATACATTTATACTTTCTGGTAACATTGTAGCAACCAGCCATGTCTAGCAAATCTGCTGCTCAGAGTTTCATTGACCTTCACAACCAGAGAGCAAGCTCATGGCTATTCCATTGAGATTTTTTCTACCTTAGAGGGAAAATAACTGATTAAGAGAGAGGAAAGTTTGTTTTATATTGATATACGTGGTCACTTTCTTTCAGCTTTATAACAATGTGTGTAACTTTGAAGCTTACCACACCAAGTAACAACAATTCTGAGTGGTATGGTAATCTTGACTTTGCAGTTCAGTTCAAGATTAGATGATGGGAGCAGAATGCTCCCAATTTCAACCAACTCCACCTACCTCCTCTTTCTCTCCGCATCAATCTTTTTGTTTCACAACATATTTTCTATTTGCTCACTTAACATTCCAAACAAAATGATATTTTACAGTATTGCTTTTACTTAAGAAATCAGCTGCTTTATCCAAAGTAGACAAAAATCAATTCCTTTACGTATTCAAGTGGTACTTTTGCCTCCACTGAAAGCCACCATGAAAATATGTGGACAGAAACGTAAAATTGTCCTACAATAGTAATGTAGTAGTTGGGTTTTACCTGTACTACATTCTAAAATTTTTAAAAATAAAAAGTGAAAATTCTTTCTTTTACTTCTATTTCCCAACCATGTGGTTCCCCTCTGTAGTGGCAACCAATATTACTAGTTTTCTAAGAGTCTTTCCAAGTTTATAATATAAATATGATGCAAACAAACCTTAAAATTGGGGCTCAAACAAAGAGGGTTATTGGCTTCACTCAGGAAATAATTCAAGAGTGAGCTGACAGTGAAAGAAAGCAAGTTTATTAGAGCAACAGTGTACAGCAAGATGGCTGCTCCATACACAGAGCAGGGCTATGCCATAGGCAGCGTAGCACTTGTGGAGTGCCAGTTAGCTACATTTATACCTGCTCCTAATTATACACTAAATAAGGGGCAGGCTATTTACAAATTTTCTGGAACCATATAAGGTAAATTTGGGGTTGTTGCCATGGCATTTGAAACTATCATGGTGCCAGTGGGAGTGTCTTATGAAAATGTATTATAATTCCTAATCCTAGCAGGTTTTAGCCAATGTATTTGCTACAATCTGTTTTGATCAGCAGGGTCATGAAAACAAGTCTTGCTTATCTTCTACCTCAGATGTATAAGCAAACATTTATACATGTATACGTATTTATATTTTTATGCCTCGTGACTGTTTTTATTAATATAAATGACAGTATGCTCACTATACAAGATATTATTCTATAACCTTTTTTCCATTTAGTATAGCTTGGAGATTGCGCCACTTCAGTACATGTAGAGGGTTCTCATTTATTTTAGCACTTGCCAATAAGATTTGTAAAAAGTAATGCAGTTTTAAGTGCAAATTATAATGCATCAGGTAGAGCATCTCTTTGTATTCTTATTTGGCTTTCTTTTCTTATAAATCATTGGGTAAGATTTTTAACCCCATAATATAATACAGCAGAACTGCAATAGCAGTGTGTTTGTAGTCAAGAGATCTTTCTGAGCACCACCAGTGTATATCTGAGCAAAAAAAAAAAAAAAAATGTTGGAGTAAATTCCCCCTAAGGATCTTTAGTTGCTGAGATATTGTAGAAGTCTATGAGGAAGTACTGAGGTTATTTTCAAGGCAAAGAGAGAGACAGGTAAACACAATCTTAGAGGAGGGAAAATGTAGATCAGTCTCAAGGACCCAAGATGTCCATTTAGTAAAAAGGCAAAAATCATAAACTAAATCCAACTTACAGGCAGAAACTTTGGATACCTACCCAGAGATTTTAGGGGACATGAGTAAGAACCTCCTGAACCGAATAACCTTGAAAGTGCCTGTTACAGCTCACCATTACATAGACATTCACACACTTGTTGAATTTCTCAATTTAAAGGAGCCTTAAATATTCTCTAGTCCAACTCCCCCCCAACATTTGCATCTGCCCTGCAACATTGTGGCAATTATACAAAGAGCCTTGCCTCACATACCTATGGTAGTGGTGAATGTATGAGTTCATATATTCATCACTCAATTGTTGGCATTCTTTCAGTTGTTGGAAAGGTTTCCATTGTGATAGACATGAATATATTATCTGCTTATATACTAAACAAATCTCTCTCAAGCCTTCACTACTTCAGGTACTGTACATTTGTTAAATGTACAGTACATTTAACAAATGTACGAACATTTGTTAAAAGACTAGACCCTCAATAAGTCTTCTATTTTTAATCCTGTTTCTATTTGCTCATTTAAGACTGTAGGAATTATTTGAAGCACTTTTCATAAATAGTTCATCTGACATTTAAAAAAAAATCCATGTTTCTTCTCTCCCCACACCACCACATCCAAGCTGAAATTCTCCAGAACATAGTTGGATTGCCCTGAGCACCCATATTTACTCTCCTCTTAATCTCTTGTTTATCTGTGGTCCAGAACTGAACTCAAAACACAGCGAGGTGCAGAGTAGAGAGGAGCTATCACCACTGATGATAGCAACACTCTTTTCCATTAATATAGACTAAGGAGATATTAGTATATACCTACATAGGCCAAGACAATATTAGCATTTTTAAGCAACTAAGTTTTCCTTGGCTCATAGCAGGCTTTGTCACCAGCTAAACTCCCAAGATCTTTTTCACATGAGAATCTTGACCATAAGCCACATTTTGACCACCTTGTACTTGAGTAGCCAATTTTTGAAATGAAGTGCATGATTTTACATTTATTCCTATTAAATTTCATCTTGTAAAAATTGGTCCATTGTTTCAGACAAGATCTCTTTGGATTGGATCTCAATTTTATTATCCCTTAGTTTTTTCCTCCCATCTTTGTGTCAGATGCCAATTTGATCAACAAAACATTAGTGTCTTTATCCAAACCGTTGTCACAAATTGAGGATAGATTAGACAAAAGTCTAAATTGCGTGCCACTTGGCAAGTCATCAACTCATACTTTTTGGTGTTTCTCACAGGCATAAATAAATATCCACTAAACCTGGCCATTATCCAGTTCAACTGGCATTCAAGTTTGCATACTAGCCTGTGACAGCAAATTTTGTAAAATAGTTTCCTGAAACTACGAATCCCTAAAGTATTCATTATTTCCCTAGTTTACCATTATAGGGACTCCATTAACAAAGAAAATTTAATTGTTATGGGATAGCTTGTTTCTAGTGAAACCATCGGAATCTCTAGTGATCATTGCTATTCCAAGTGCAATCATCCTGCAGTATTCTAGGAGTATGAGTTTCAAAACTCCTGTAGATAGCAAAATCTGTGGTTGCTTAAGTCCTTTATATAAAAGGGCATAGTGTTTACGTATAACCTATGTGCATCTGCCTGTATAATTTAAATAGTCTTTAGATTACTTGTAATAACTAACACAATGAAAATGGGATATACATAGTTATTATACCGAATTTTTTAAATGTTTAACTTTTATTGTTATATTGTTATTGTTATTTTAAATTTTACTTATTTATTTATTTAAATTAGAATTTAAGTTCTGGAATACACCTGCAGAACATGCAGTTTTGTTACATAGGTATATATGTGCCATGGTGGTTTGCTGCACCCATCAACCCATCATCTATGTCAGGTAATTTTCCTAATGCTATCCCTCCTCTAGGCCTTCACCCCTAGACAGTTCCAGCGTGTGATGTTTTCCTCCCCGTGTCCATGTGTTCTCATTGTTCAACTCCCACTTATGAGTGAGAACATGCAGTGTTTGGTTTTCTGTTCCTATGTTAGTTTGCTGAGAATGATGGTTTCCAGTTTCATCCATGTCCCTGGAAAGGACATGAACTCATTTTTTCATGGCTGAATGGTATTCCATAGTGTATACGTGCCACGTTTTCTTTATCCAGTCTATCATTGATGGGCATTTGGATTGGTTCCAAGTCTTTGCTGTTGTGAATAGTGCTGCAATAAACAAATGTGTGCATGTGTCTTTATATTAGAATGATTTATAATCCTTTGGGTATATACCCAGTAATGCTGGGTTAATTGGTATTTCTGGTTCCAGATCCTTGAGGCATCACCACACTGTCTTCCATAATAGTTGAATTAGTTTACAAGCCCAACTGCAGTGTAAAACTGTTCCTGTTTCTCCACATCCTCTCCAGAATCTGTCGTTACCTGATATTTTTAATGATCACTATTCTAACTGGCATGAGATGGTATCTCATTGTGGTTTTGATCAGCATTTCTCTAATGATCAGTGATAATGAGCTTTTTTCCATATGTTTCTTGGACACATAAATGTCTTCTTTTGAGAAGTATCTGTTCATATCTTTTATTCAACCATTTTTTGATAGGGTTTTCTTTTTTTATGTGTGTGTATACATTTGTTTCAGTTCCTTGTAGATTCTGGATATTAGCCTCTTGTCAGATGGATAGATTGCAAAAATTTTCTCCCATTCTGTAGATTGCATGTTCAATTTGATGATAGTTTCTTTTGCTGTACAGAAGCTCTTTAGTTTCATTAGATTCCATTTATTAATTTTGGCTTTTGTTGCCATTGCTTTTGGTGCTTTAGTCATGAAGTCTTAGCACATACCTATGTCCTGAATTGTATTACCTAGGTTTTCTTTTAGAGTGTTTATGGTTTTAGGTTTGACATTTAAGACTTTAATCCATTTTGAGTTAATTTTTGTATAAGAGGTAAGGAAAGGGTCCAGTTTCCGTTTTCTACATAGGGCTAGTCAGTTTTCCCAACATCATTTCTTAAATAGGGAATCCTTTCCCCGTAGCTTGTTTTTGTCAGGTTTGTCAAAAATCAGCTGGTTGCAGATGTGTGTTATTATCTCTGAGGCCTCTGTTCTGTTCCATTTGTTTATATGTCTCTTTTGGTACCAGTACCATGCTGTTTTGGTTACTGTAGACTTGTAGCATAGTTTGAAGTCAGGTAAGGTGATGCCTCCAGCTTTGTTCTTGTTACTTAAGAAAGACTTGGCTATACAAGGCTTTTTATTTTTATTATTTTGGCTACATGTGAAATTTAAAGTAATTTTTTCTAATTCTGTAAAGAAAGTCAATGGTAGCTTGATGGGGATAGCATTGAATCTATAAATTACTTTGGGTAGTATGGCCATTTTCATGATCTTGATTTTTCCTATCCATAAGCATGGAATGTTTTCCCATTTGCTTGTGGCTTCTCTTATTTCCTTGAGCAGTCAATCTCCAAAAGTTGCTTACTATATGATTCCATTTATAAGACATTCCCTGGCTGCATTGAGATTTAAAGTACCCAGAGCATAGACTCCTCAGAATAACAAAATTGTGGTTATGAACAAATCAGTAGTTGCCGTTGGTTAGAGTTCTGAGAGAATGTGATTTTAAAGAAGTAGCACAGGGAATATCTTTGTCGTAATAAAAGAAATTGGTATTCTGATTGTGGTGGTGGTTACATAAATCTATAAATATGATAATTTTATAGAACCATACACATGCACACAAATGTTGCATGTAAAAACTGATGAAATTTCAATAAGATGTACAGTTTAGTTAACAGTATTAAGTCAATGTCAGTTTTCTTGTTTTGATAATGTACTATGACTATGCAAGTTGCTATCATCAGGGAAAATTAAAGTGTATATGGGAACCCTCTGTAACATTTTGTAACCTATATGAGTCAAAAATCCTTTCAAAATAAAAAAAAATAGTGAATAACAAGGTCGTGAGGGTAAATGATACAAGAGATTTTGCTTGTGAAGCAGGAGTGAATGGCCTGGACCTCAGAGATAGTCCACTGGACTTGGAGTCAGGAATATCTGGGGTAAAAATCCCAGGTCTGCTACTTTCTAGTTATATGATCTTGGACAAGTTTTCTTACTTCTAGACACTTTAATTTATTCATCTGTTAAACGAAGACAATAATAGTGTCTTCCATGGCTGCACTGAGAATTAAAGTACCCAGAGCATAGCGAGCACTCAATATCTGTTCCCTTTCCAGAAGTTTCAAGTGTTTCCAAAAAAAGAAAAAAGAAAAGGCTGTCATTAAGGAGTTCAAACTTTGTTGGTTGACTCTGGGATTCACAGAAGAACTCAGGCAAAGACTTCAATAGTTTTAGAGCATTTTCATATACCAAATGTCTACCAGATGAAGAGAGTAGTAAGTCAGCTTTGTACTTCAGGTATTTGACCACCCAGGATAACGTATAGATTTAAGAGATCTGGGCCTCCTCAGACCATTGTGTTTATGCCAAGTTTTCTTCCCAAAGACAGACATTACTAGTTTACTTCTTTGCATATTGGAGGGCAGAATTTTGTAGCATTGGCTGACTTTAGGACCTAGTAACAGCTTACAAGGTATTTCGTGCTAGCCCTATCATTTGGTACTTCAAGGTTTTGTATAGCATCTCTGGTGGCAAACCATCTAGTCTCTGTGATAAAACTTATGCATTATTTCCCAAGGCATCCAATTCCAGCTCAGGAGCACTCAGGCTACTGGAATATGTTCCTTTATCTTGCACCCTGGAGCACTACATAAGTACATAAGTCATGTGCTTCTTCTACCAGATAGAGACCAGTTGCCCTTGAGTACTTAATGAGCCTCAGATCTTTCATTTTACTTCGTTATCTTTATATCTACTCTCTTCCTAAGTGATCTTATTTAAGCTCTTGGCTATAATTATCATGCATGTACTGAAAATGCCCAGAATTGTATTTCCAGCCCACTCTTCCATTCTGAAAATCCTATCTCTATATCCAACAGTGTAATTGAATTTTCCATTAGGATGTAACAAATCCTCCTCCATCTCAACATTGTTCAACATGATCTTGCTTCCCAAATCTGATTCTTTTACAGGCTTCTCCTCAGTTAGTGACTTTACCATCTACCCAGAGACCTGGAAATCATTCTTGACATTTCCTTCTCCCTCACACACGTACCCAATCTATTGCTTCATCCTGTCAGTGACACGTGTCACTGAAATATCTCCTTAATTTCTTCTCATTATTTCTAGAATATTTCTATTAAGATTATTTCCAATCTTACTGCCACAATTCTCTTCTCTCACTCAGACTTCTAAAATGATCTCTCATTAATTATATCTGAATTAATGCTTTAGAATTTGTTCTCTGCAGGGTAGCCAAAACTATCTTCTGAAAACATGAATCTGATCATTTCACCCAAACTTAACCCTTCTTAGAAACACTTTAACAGCTTATTTATTTTACTTTTAGTATGAAGATAAAAATTCTTACTATGACCTGAAGGCCCTGCATGGACGAGCGTGGCCTACCATTTCAGCTCTACTTTTGCTATGTTTTTTCCTATTTTCTGGGCTCCAGATTTATTGCTCTTATTTCAGTACCTCCAATGCATCTTGCTGCAGGGCATCTGCACATACTGCTGTATCTGAAACATTTTCCCCCATCTTTATAAACACAATTTTCTTTACCTGGTGGCCTTCTGTTCTTTCTTCAAATTTTAATTTATGTGACTTGCTCAGGGAAGTTTTCCCTATCTCTGAGTAAAGAAAGTTTCACTTTTTAATACATTTTCATAGCTCCATGTACTTCTTCTTCCCAGCACTTATTCTACCCATAATTTTACTTTCATCTGTGTGACTTTTAAAATTAATTTGTTTTTCCTGAAGTAAAATGCAAACTCAGTGAAGAAAAGAACCAAGATTGTTTTGTTCATGATTGATTCTATACCCAGCAACAAGCACCATACCTGGCATATATTAGGTATTCAAACATTTTTGGTAAATAAAATAGAATAAAATTCTGAAGAAGACAGGGCTTGTTAGGGGCTGGGGTGTTTCAGATGATTTTGAGAGGTAGAAGTTAGAAAGAAGGGAAAGGTGAAAGTATTTGTTAAAGAGTTATGCCAGTAGGAACCAGGGAAAAGCAAGTAGACAGGAATAATGGATTGTGAACCCTAACATTCCTGAGAAGCACCCATGTTTAGTTATTCAACTAAGTCATCTCTGCATCATGCCAGGTGGTTACAAGTATTAAGGCAGTAAGACAAAAAAGAAGCATAATTATTAATCTTGGTCCCTTTGAAGGTTTAAAGACATGTAACTCTCTCCTATTCTGAACTACCACCACTTGAAATACACTAGATGTTTTCTTGGAGGCTAGATAGTTCAAGCCCTCACTTTAAAAAGTGTAATTTAGAAGCAGAGGTGACACTAGCTCAGTTTAGGCATCAAATCCTTCATAAAGCCACCCTAGATTACCAGTTCCAGTGCCCCTCTAGCTGTGGATATGCCTTTATTATATCCCGCTACAATAATTTGTAGACATTTCTGCCACACCATTGGACAGGGTATTCCTCAAAGTCAAAGATTTTGTTTTAGTCATCTCTGTACTCCAAAGATAGGCTTGGCATGAGATAGATACTTAGCAAATTCTTTTGGATTCAAGGAATGTGTAAATAAAGAAAGAAAACCCAAGTCTCTTGATTCCTCAGTGCAGTTATTCCATTGTAGGGTTGTCCTTTAGTCATATTTTTTTAAAAAAGAAAACCCTGAAGGTAATTGTCTTTATAGAAAAAAAGCTCTAAATTGTTTACCAGGTTTACACATATGTAATATCTGCTTTATACTTAGTAGCCTTGTGATTTTAGGCATTACACTAAACTCTGCATCTCATTTCCTGAGATTGTAAAGTGAGAGCAATAAATTCTACCTTGCCTCCTTTGCAGGATTGTGAGCCCTTGAAAGGGCTTCTGTCAGTTCTTTTTTTTTTTTTTTTAAATTTATTTATTTTACTTCAGGTGCATACTATATCTGTCATTTCTCCCCATGTTATCCCTCCCTACCCCCTGGGTCTCTCCCCTACCCCCCCCCACTGCCCCCAGTGTGTGATGCTCCTCTCCCTGAGTCCACGTGTTCTCGTTGTTCAACACCCACCTATGAGTGAGAATGTGCTGTGTTTGGCTTTCTGTTCTTGTTTCAGTTTGCTGAGAGTGATGGTTTTCAGATTCATCCAAGTCCTTACAAAGGACACGAACTCATCATTTTTTATGGCTGCATAGTATTCCATGGTGTGTATGTACCACATTTTCTTTGTCCCGTCTATCATTGATAGGCATTTGGGTTGGTTCCAGGTCTTTGCTATTGTACATGGGACTTCAGTGAATATATGTGTGCATCTGTCTTTATAGTAGAACAATTTATAGTTCTTTGGGTATAATCTGTCAGTTCTAAAATGTTTTATATGTATCAGATTAGAATTTTGGTGGCCACACAGCTACATGGAAATTGAGCAACCTGTTCCTGAATGACTCTTGGGTAAATAATGAAATTAAGGCAGAAATCAAGTAATACTTTGAAACTAAAGAGACCAAAGATACAATGCACCAGAATCTCTGGAATGCAGCTAAAGCAGTGTTAAGATGGAAATTTATAGCACTAAATGTCCCCGTCAAAAAGCTAAAAAGGTCTAAAGTTAACAGCCTAACATCAAAACTAAAAGAACTAGAGAACTGAGAGCAAACAAACTCCACAGCTAGCAGAGGACAAGAAATAGCCAAGATCAGAGCTCAACTGAAGGAGATAGAAAAACAAAAATCCTTCAAAAATCAACAAATTCATGACTTGTTTTTCTGAAAAAAATTAATAAAATAGACTGCTAGCTAGAATAATAAAGAAGAAAAGAGAGAAGGACAAAATAAACATCATAAGAAATGACAAGGAGGATATTACCACTTACCCGTACAAATACAAACAACCATAAGAGAATACTATAGACACCTGTATGCACATAAACTAGAAAATATAGAAGAAATAGATAAATTCCTGGACAGATACACCCTCCCAAGACTGAACGGGAAGAAATTTAATCCCCAAATAGAACAATAATGAGCTCTGAAATTGAGACAGTAATAAATAGCCTACCAACCAATAAAACCCAGGACCAGATGGACTCATGGTCAAACTCTACCAGAGGTACAAAGAAGAAAGAAATGGTAACATTTCTACTTATAGTCTAACAAATTGAAAAGAAGGGACTCTTCCCTAACTCATTCTATGAGGCCAGCATTATCCTGATACCAAAACCTGGCAAAGATATAACACAACAAAAAACTTCAGACCAATATCCTTGTTGTACGTCAATGCAAAAATCCCCAATAAAATACTGGCAAGCCAAATCCAGCAACACATTAAAAAAGCTTATCCAGCATGATCAAGAAGGCTTCATCCCCAGGATGCAAGGCTGGTTCAAGATATGCACCTTAATACATGTGATTAATCACATAAGCAGAACCAAAGACAAAATCACATAATTATCTCAATAGATTCAGAGAAGGCCTTCAAAAAAATCCACATCCCTTTATGTTAAAAACTCTCAATAAACCAGGTATTGAAGAAATATACCTCTAAATAACAAGAGCCATCTATGACAAACCCACAACTATTATCATACTGAATGAGCAAAAGCTGGAAGCATTCTTGAAAACCAGCACAAGACAGGGATGCCTTCTATCACCACTCCTATTCAACATGGTACTGAAAGTTCTAGCCAGGAAAATCAGACAAGAGAAAGAAGTAAAGTATATTCAAATAAAAAGAGGGGAAGTCAAGTTATCTTTGTTTGCAGATGACATGATTCTATATCTGGAAAATTCCGTCGTCTCAGCCCAAAAGCTTCTTAAGCTAATAAGCAACTTCAGCAAAGTCTCAGGATACAAAAGCAGTGTGCAAAATTACTGGCATTCTCATACATTAACAACAAGAAAGAAGAGAGTCAAATCATGAATAAACTCCCATTCACAACTGCTACAAAAATAATGAAATATCTAGAAATACATTTAACAAGGGAAGGAACTCTTCAAGGAGAACTACAAACCACTGCTCAGATATTCAGAAAGGACACAAACAAAACAGAAAATCATTAAATCCTCATAGATGGGGAGAATCAATATTGTGAAAATGGCCATACTGCCCAAAGTAATTTATAGATTTGATGCTGTTCCCATTAGACTACCACTGACATTCTTCACAGCATTAAAAAAAAAAAGCTGTTTAAAAATTCATATAAAACCAAAAAAGAGTCTGAATAGCCAATAAAATACTGAGCAAAAAGAACTAAGCTAGAAGCATCACGTTATCAGACTTCAACCTATACTACAAGGCTACAGTAAACAAAACAGCATGGCGCTGTTGCAAGAACAAACACACAGACCAATGGAACAGAATAGAGAACTCAGAAAATAAGACCACAAACTTAGAACCACCTGATCTTTGACAAATCTGACAAAAGAAAAAGCAATGGGAAAAGAGCTCCCAATTTAATAAATAATGCTCGGATAGCTGGCTAGCCATATTCAGAAAATTGAAACTGGACCCCTATCTTAAACCATGTACAAAAATGGACTCAATATGAATTAAAGACTTAAATGCAAACCCCAAAACTACAAAAATCCTAGAAGAAAATCTAGGCAATAACATTCAGGACATTGGCACGGGCAAAGGTTTCATAACAAAAACACCAAAAGCAATTGCAGCAAAAGCAAAACTTGATAAATGGGATTTAATTAAACTAAAGAGCTCTGTACAGCAAAATAAATTATCATCAGAGTGAACAGAAAACCTACAGAATTGGAGAAAACTTTTGCGATCTTTCCTTCTGGCAAAGGTGCAATATCCAGAGTCTACAAAAAACTTAAACAAATATACAAGAAGAAACAAACAACCCAATTAAAAAGTGGGCAAAGGACATGAGACTCTTCTTTGCAAAAATTGAGTTATTCAAAGGACTTCAAAAGAAGACATACATGCAGCCAACGAACATATGAAATAAAAGCTCAACATCACTATTACTGGGTATTTATCAAAATGAATATATATCATTTTACTATAAAGATACATGGATGCATTTGTTCATTGCAGTACCATTCACAATATAAAAGACATGAAATCAACCCAAATGCCCATCGATGATAGACTGGATCAAGAAAATGTGGTACATACACAACATGGAATACTATGCAGCCATAAAAAGGAATGAGATATGTCATTTTCAGGGACATGGATGAAGTCAGAAGCCATTATTGTAAGCAAACTAACACAGGATCAGAAAATCAACCACACTGTATGTTCTTACTTATAAGTGTGAGCTGAATGATGAGAACATATGGACAAATGGGAGAGAATAACACACACTGGGGCCTGTCGTCAGGGGATAGGGGAGGAAGAGCATCAGGAAGAATAGCTAATGGATGCTGGGCTTAATACCTAGGTGGTAGGATGATCTGTGCAGCAAACAACCATGGCACCCGTTTACCTATGTAACAAACATGCACATCCTGAACTTAAAATAACAGTTTTATATGGTTTAACTGTGCCCCCACCCAAATCTCAACTTGAATTGTATCTCCCAGAATTCCCACGTGTTGTAAGAGGGACCCAGAGGGAGGTAATTTAATCATGGGGGCCAGTCTTTCCCCTGCTATTCTTGTGATAGTGAATAAGTCTCACGAGATCTGACGGTTTTATTAAGGATTTCTGCTTTTGCTTCCTCCTCATTTTCTCTTGCCACCACCATGTGAGAAATGCCTTTTGCCTCCGACTATGATTCTGAGGCCTCCCCAGCCATGTGGAACTGTAAGTCTAATTAAACCTCCTTTTCTTCCTAGTCCTGGATATGTCTTTATCAGCCATGTGAAAACTGACAAATACACAGTTGAAGGGCAAAAACACAAAAGCCACCCACAGAAAAGAATGAATTGTGGTTGCACCTGGTTCCCTCTTGTCTCCTATATTCCCAATGCTCAAGACCAAGGAAAGACTTTCTGACTTCGATCCACAAGCACAACTGGAGTACCCAGTACACAAAGATCCCAGTCACTGACATTTAAAAAAAAAAAAAAGCCACATTTCCAACCTTGAGGAACTCTTAACATGGTGAGGCATTGTAATCTGAGTAAAATTTGGGGCTGAGGAGGGGATGTGGGCATTACCTCTGTGACCCATGAAGCAGCTGGTAGAGCTGCTGCTGTCAGCAGTCTTTTTTTGTGGCCCCAATAGGAGGTTAAAACTTCCCAAGTGTGTTGGCATAATAAGGAAGGTACCAGTAAAATTCGTAAAACACAATATTTTATGTTGTTACAAACCATCAGATAAACTAAGTTTTATTCAATTAATTGCAGTTAAATACTGGACTGCCTTTGGGTTCTCCCAACATTCATTACAATGAAATCACAGAGTGATTGAAGGAAAAGTGTGGGTTTCATTATTTTATGTGGTTTTATTAACAAGACTTCATAAAAGGCAATAATTGGTGAATATTTATGGAGTAGTAGTGGACGAAACTCTAGATCTAAACCTTCTAACTGCTTACATGACTCTGATCAAGTCTCTTCTGTGTTTTGGGTCTCAGCTTTTTAACCCTGCGATCACTGAGACATCTTCAGGTTTGGGCAAGCAATGCTTCTTTCCCCTTTGAGAACCTTTAAAGCTCTTTGTGAGGAATGATCATAGACAGAATGATTGGCAGACTGGGCTAAGTATAGTAATCCCAAGGACTTTCTGTCTGTGATCTTTCATTATTTCCATGTTTAGTTAGTTTTGGCTTCCAGTGATTTTTTTTTTTTCTTCATCTCATTTGTGGGGTTTTTTGCAGTTCTTTGCCTTGTAGTAAGCCAGGGCAGACCCTGCTAGCTTACAAGGTACAACTGAGATTAGCGAGCCACATAGAAAAAGGACAGAACCAATAGGCTTCCTGTTGACATACCTCAGAGAAGTTAATTCAGGGTGGCAAAGAACAGACATTGCTAGCAAGCATTCTTCTCAAAAAGTCTGTGGAAGCTAAGTCAGCACTGAATTCTGATAAAATACAGAATGGTCCTTGTATTTCTTTTCTATTTTAATTGAATGCATTTTGAAAAACATGGAGCATCTCTCTTGTACAAGGCATGTGCCAAGGACTCAGGAAATATAGAGAAAGAGCAGTACCAGGATGAGCAAGATCCAGGCTCTGTCCTCCAAGAAATAAGACTCTTTTAGTAGAGATATCATGGGAAAAAATTAACATAAGGCAAGCAAGAAGTGAATGAAAGTACATGTAGCATGCTATTAATTGAGCTTTTACCAAGGCCAATTTGATTCAGAATGGCTATTGGGGACTTGTTGTAGAAGGTTCATAAGGCACTGGAGAGGAGCAGCCTCCATGTACCTATTTAACTCAAGGTGTAGAATAACCTCATTACGGTTATTAAAATGAAAACAAATGGTAAGTTAAGGACAGGCTCCCTCTGCCCTAAATATGTTATTATTTTGCACTTAACAAGTACCCTCTTTGGCATTTTTTTTTTTTGGGAATCCAGAATTTTCTCCATGCATTATCTACTCTTAATGTGTCTTCACTCCTCTTTATTCTAGAAAACACGATCTAAGTATTCTAATTAAAATAGGCATCTTTTATACCCATATGAGCTACTTTTACATAGTAGTTCTCACACATTGCAATGGTTGTCAAATTTTGATGCATATTAGAATTACCTGAGGAGCTTTAAAAAATTCCCAATACCCAGACTCTTAAAGGTTAATATATGTAAATTTTTGGAGGTTGGACTCGGGCATCAGCGTTATTTAAAGCTACCTGGGTGATTTTAATTTGTGACCAGGTTTGGAAAAACAATTGGCAAGTTGTTATTTACAAAGCTAATTAGCTTCCCAATTATTCTATTTAAAACAAGCATCCTTTAAAAACCATGGGTGCCCTATTTGAACTTGTGGGATAAGGCAAAGTTTCTCGAGGATATTGTTAAAATGCAGATTCTGATTCAGCAAGTCTTGTAGTGGGGTCAGAGATTGTGCATTTTTAATAAGCTTCCACATTTTAATAAATGTGGATGCTGCTGGTCCAGGGTCCCCACTTACAGTTACAAGGGGTTAGTGGTTATCTGTAATGCTGGTTTCCTGAGGTGGGCAAAAAAAATTACTCAAAGCATTTGTCAATGTCAGCTATCATTATTTTATTCTCTTGCTTTTAGATCTCAGGTAAAAAAAAAATGGTTAATCTCATTTTTCAGTTCATGGCAGAGCAATCTCCATGATCAGCATCTATCATCCACCATTTTTCAGCAATTAGAAAATAATTTCTGAGTTCAAAAGCTGAAATTCTTAAGGCAGGAAAATGGGTAGCTGGCACAGAGGGGTGCAAAATTAGAGAGATGCCAAATAATAATATAAATGTACCATGATAATGTTGTCTTATTGTTAAACAGTGCTTCCCTATATATACACATATATGAGCCTAACAGCCATCTTATGAGAAAGGCGGGACAGAGATAATTATGTTCATTTTACTGCTGAGCAAATCAAGACTTAGAGATACTTGGTAATTTAGCTTATACAGGGAGAAAGGAAGCGAGAGGAAACCAAAAATCCTGGTCTTCTTGGCAGCAAAGACTAATGTTCTTTTTTTTAACATTCATCAAGATCAGCAGTGTGAAAGAGAGAGGATAAGTGTTCCCAATCTGAATAAATTTGATAAGCATCGCCTTTTCAAATATAGAAATATAAAATAATAATAACCTGCTTAAATCTCCATTTATCAGCCAAGGGAAGATAATGGGCAGTTGGCTGTTTGGCGATCTCTTGTCAAAGAATATGAATTACATCTTTAAATCTATTTGAAAAATATGGGTTCAATGGGAGAAGCTCCCTGACAAGTACACTATCCTCTTTAGACACCATCATTGGATGTCGAATTACCATCACGGAATCCATAACAACAATTTTTTCAGCCCAATTTCCGTAACTTGTGTTGGTAGCCAGTTCCTACTTGCAGTTGTAAGGACCACTGACACAGTAAGGGGTGAATCCCACTATCATAGACAGTGTGTACTTAGCCAATGCAGAAATCTATGACTTTGCTTTATACCTTCCTGATCTCTTCAAGCTCCCAGCCTGGCCTGCCTGTCAGTTGGCCAGTCTTAGAGAAAAAACAGCTGCAACATTACAGACAGCTATGGAGTGAAACAAAAATATAAGACCAGAAGCCTAAATAAATAAATAAGTAAATAAAACCTGCATTTTGGTAAATCTTATCTGGCTGAATAAGTGCATGTGACTTTCACATATTTTAGCCTCACTTACCTGGCCAGGAAGATAAAGATAACTTTACATACCTACAAGGTTGCTGTTACCATCAGATAAAATAATGATTAAGAAAGTACTTGAAGAATTGTAAGAAGCTTTACTCTGGTAAGGGCCTATTATTATGATCCCTTTGGCTTTTTGAAGATAAGAAGAACTCTCTCAACTTCTTGCTTGTTATCTGCTGACCTTGTTTCTGTTTCTTGAACACTCTAAACTTGTTTCTATCTCGTGGCTTTCACATTTGCTCTTCTTTCTGTGCAGAGCGCTTCCCCACACTCCCAAATTTTTCTTGGTTGGTTTCTCCTCATCATTTAGGTCTCAGCCCAAATATCAGCTTCATAGGGTGGCCTAACTCATCCAATCTAAGAAAGCATACATACCGCAGCTTCTTTCTCTCTGTCATTTTATTATATTTTATTCATACTGTTATTATGATGAGGTATTATCTTACTTATCTGCTTACCAACCTGTTGTCAGTCTTTCTTCATTGGAAGGTAAGTTCCGTGAGAGTAGAAACCTTGTCTATCTTAGTCATTGCTATACCTACACTATTTGAATAGTGTCTGGCATGTAGTGGATACCGATTTAATGGAAAGTTTGGCAACCGGTGTGGCCTTTACTGTAAAGGAGAAAAGGAATATAATATACTTTAAAATTTCTGGACTTCACCCACATTTTCTTATATTTCTGCCCTTCTGTTTACTCTCCCCAAAGTATCTCCTACACAAGTGTCTGTATGTCCAGTGATATCATAGAGAGAAGACTAGGGCTGAAAATTCCAGCTTTGATTAATGTTGTTTTGATATGGGTATGATGAATGGAGGAACACCATGGTCCTTTGTTTCATGCCAATTAGATAAATGACATGGACACATGTGTGGATACAAAAAAAAAAAAAAAAAAAAAAAAAAACAGTGAAGGTGTCCCCCTGCGTATTTTCCCTCCCTGGTTCCTGGGTCCTGGCCCCCTGTTAAATGTGCCACCCATAGCTACAGGCATGACCCTCCAAGCCATGGCACCCGAGGAATGAACAAGACTTTTGAGACCTAGTCATGCTTACCCAAGTAGCCCTAATCTTCTGCCTATTATTTCCCTTTGACCTCCTAGACCTGTGTGACCTGTGTGCCTCCCCACTCCAAAAAAAGGTTCTTGGGAAATACTGTATAAAAGGCAAAGGTTTTTTAATGGAGGAAATGTCCTAAATTGCCTCCTATTATGGTCAGTGCTCGCTCACCCTTAGAAAAACGGTTCTGGATAACCTTTAGACTTAAAATCCCCTTACTAATTACATACTGTCTTATTTGGAGACAGAACAGGTGCCTTAAAGGGGGATGTGGAGACCTAGTGGGGATTTTCCTGCTGATGGGACAATATCAAAACTGAAATTTGGCTATGGAAACTTTTAACTCCTAACTGTTGAAGGCCGAGCTCTCCTGTTTACAAAAGTAACATGAAGCCTAGTTTCCAGTAGAAAAGTGCAAAAAGGAAGTTGTGAAGCTGCAATGTACCACAGAAAACCAGCAATGTGTCTTGTGAAGAAGACTTCTATTTCCACTAGGTGGCTCTGATGGCCTATAAATATCATGTGCTCACCAAAGAAATGGTAGAGAGGGAGTGACTCTTATGCAGTTACTGCCTGTGATGTTTGCCTATTTTTCCTGACAGACCTGTTTCCCTGGGCCGTAAAAATTCCTGCACATTGCATACATAGAGACAACAGACATAGTGATCGTGGATAAAAAATAAAGGGAAATTTGATGACAGAAGAACTGAAAGAGAGCCTTGAGATTACAGGACAGATTTGGGGTTGAGATTCATTCCATACTTAACCACTTCGGTGAATGTTGTACCTTGGTTTCCTGGCCAATGGGCCAAAATGATATGGTTATGATGAATGGAGAATCACCAGGGTCCTTTGTCTCACACCACTTAAATAAAACGGACACACGGGGAGTGGTTCTAAGGAGCAGAGAGTTTAATAAGCAAAAAAGAAGAAAAAAGCTACCCCATACAGAAACAGAGGGAGGGGGGCTCTGAACGGTGAGAAAAAACCCTGTGTGTTGCAGGGAAGTAGTGGCTTATATTGGGAGGCTAGAGAAGGCAGTGTCTGATTTGGATGGGGTCAGGAGATTAGTATGACCAGGTGTGTCATTCACGTAGCCCACGAAGAAACCGGCCTTCCCACCCTAGCCTTAATTAATATGCAAATACAGACCGCCATGATGTCCTGCACATGTGGAGTCATCTGGAAGTGGCCATGGTGTTTGGAACACGTGATAACAAGGAGAAGAGGGTGGGAATTGTGGGAACTGCCATGTTGGATGGACCCAGTTTCTAACTGGCGGCATTTGCATGTCAAAGCTTGCCATCGTGGCTTTTCAAGCTACTTTTGTATTGGAAAATAAATGTTCAACCATTTATTTTTATTTTTTTTTTTAATTTTTATATTTGTGGTGATTCCTCAAGGACCTAGAAATAGAAATTCCATTTGATCCAGTAATCACATTACTGGGCATATATCCAAAGGATTATAAATTGTTCTATTATGAAGACACATGCACACGAATGTTCATTGCAGCACTGTTTACAATAGCAAAGACCTGGAACCAACCCAAATGCCCATCGATGATAGACTGGACAGGGAAAATGTGGTACATATACACCATGGAATACTATGCAGCCATAAAAAACGGTGGGTTCATGTCCTTTGTAGGGAGATGGATGAACCTGGAAACCATCATTCTTAGCAAACGGACACAAGAGCAGAAAATCAAACACCGCATGTTCTCACTCATAGGTGGGTGTTGCACAATGAGAACACGTGGACACAGGGAGGGGAGCATCACTCACCGGGGTCTGTTGAGGGGAAAAAGGGGAGGGACAGTGGGGGGTGGGGAATTGGGGAGAGATAGCATGGGGAGAAATGCCAGATATACGTGATGGGGAGGAAGGCAGCAACCACACTGCCATGTATGTACCTAAGCAACAATGTTGCATGTTCTTTACATGTACCCTAAAACCTAAAATGCAATAAAAAAAAGAAAATAAATGTTTTGGGAGGTGCCTTAATTAAAAGAAAAAAAAATCTTACTGAGGACTGCTTACCCTCTCTATCTGCCTAAAATAATTTCTTAATAACTCCTGTGTTGTTTCAGTTACTATTTCATTATTAATAGGTACAAAGTACCTCTAAGATTCCCACGCCCAATCTCACGGTCATTTTCTGAAGTTAAAGTTTGAGATGATGTGTTGCATCTTTGTTTATTTCTATACATACCCCATCTGTGATTAGAAACATAAAAGTCAAAAATAGCTTTGCTGTTATGTGTAATGACAATGATGGATATCAACGGATATTTGAGCTAGAAGGGCTCTTAGAATATTGACTATAACCTCCTCATTAAACATAGAAAAACTGAGGCCCAGAAAGGAGTAAGCACTCACTGTAGATTACATTGTAATTTAGTGGCAAAACAGGATTCAGAAGTCATATTTGCAACTCCCAATTGTGAAAAGACAAATATTTGGAGACTCAGTTTTCTGGACCAAAAGAAATAAGCAGATTGATTAGATGTCTCTGAGGAATCCTCCAGCTTGGAGATTCCAAACTTATATAGTCAGCTAAGAGCAAACATTCATTTGTTCATTTATTCATTCAGCTTGTGTTTATTGAAGACCTACTGTATGTTGAGAAAGATTATGGAATGCCCACCACCAAACCTTTTATTCTTTTCAGGAAGGGAAAACTATGCCGATAGTCAGAAGCATGACAAACTGGGGAAACTGAAGACAGAGAAAAGGGCCCTAGAGTAGACAGCAATTAGGAAACTTGGGTTCTAGGGACGAGTTATCCTTTATGGCTATAGCCTGTCCCTCTCTTTGTCTTAGTGTCTCCATGTATGAGAAGGTGGACTTAGAACTCCTTGTTTGCTGCCACTGCCACTGTTTTTTAATTTTGTGATTTAAGTCCTGTAGGAGCACAAAACAAAATCACTTCAATGGATACTAATAAGTTAAATGACTGACAGATGATCTCCTGAATTCCAGTTCAGTGGATGTGGTGAGGAGGTTAGTGTAGAAAAACAGCAGATGTCTAAGCTTACTAGATCTTGTTAGCAGTCCTCCCTGAGCCTGTTTCCTTCTCTGAATACTGCGGAGGCTGAATAAGCTAATCTCTGAGCACTTCCCTTTGTTATACCTTCTGCTCAGACTCTCTCAGTATTCTATCATTGCTATAATCACAGCTGTTGGAGAAAGTGGTCAAAGTTAACCTGGAGGAAGAGGCAAGAGCCTTAGGTGGGGACCAAACTGCTTTCTTCAAATAGCTAAAAGGCTATCATGTGGAAAATAAATCAGGCTGATTATAGACGCCTCTAAGAGAGCACTGTGGCCATGGGTGAAAGTCAAAGAGAGGCAGATTTTGTCTCTTTAAAAGGCTGCATATGCTAACATGCAGAATTATTCTAGCAGAGATTGGACTACCTCCACAGTTAAAAGCTCTGGACTCTCCTCAGATAAATACAAACACACACACGCACGCACGCACGCACACACACACACACACACACACACACCCACATTCTTTCAGGAGCTCCTTTGGTCAAACTTTAAAGCCCTTGAGTCTAAGATGCTGGAATTTTGAGAAATGATTTCAGCCATTGGTCTCTCCTGGCCTTCTCTAGCACTGTATTCACAGCTGGACTTATTTATGAGAGAAGATGCAGAAGGCTACCTCTCCTGCCCTCTTCCCACATCTCCAAGATCAACTGTTTCCTTGTTCTTTTTCCTGCCCCTCTTACTGCTTTTATTGCAGTGAAATATGCCCGGAGGAGAAGGCAACCCAGGAAAAGCCCATATCTTCCAAATAGGTACTGTGGTGCTGCTTGCCTTGTTTCTGCCCATCTCAGTGTTTCCTCTCTAAGTTGTGAGGGAAAGTTTTTTTTAATTAATTCTCTCTCTCTCTCTCTCTCTCTCTCTCTCTCTCTCTCTCTCCTCTTTCCCCTCCCTCTCTCTTCCAACTACAAGGCTCTATCTACCTCATAGCCCTGACAAAATGAGATCCAAGGAAACATATGAAGACAATCTTAAAATATCTGGACAGTTGTTATGAGAAAGAGTAATTACACTGATTATGTGTAATCCCAGAGAGCTGAAGTGGAGTCATAGGCTGAAAGTCACTAGAAAGCAAATTTTGGCTCAGTGGAATGCTGAAGGATCTCAAGTTTACAGCAGAAAAGTCAGCTGTGGGGTGCCATCTTCTCTCACTGAAGGGTTGCAAGCTGAAGCTAGGTGACCTTTTGGATATGGAATGCATTTACTGGATAAAGAGCTAGCCTAATTGACAGCCACAGAACTCCTTAATTCAGGAATTCACTTTTGGTTCTCTCATTGATTTCTACTATCCCCAGTCATCGGCAGTTGGCAACAACAAGGTAATCTCTGTCCTCATTTGAAATGGGTTTCTTCTTCTCCTCGTTGTCTCTTTCTGGTAGTGGGGCTGCTGCTCCTCCTACAGAGTGGGAAGGACCAGGCTAGAGAGGTTTCCCAGCCAGTCCTGCTACATTATTTCATGGATTCCTGCAGGAATAACCTTCTACAGCTGCCTGTGACCATAGCCACACTGACCACAACTTGACATAACTCTCTGTGACCCCTTAGACAAGGCACATTTTTCTATTATTTTAGATCAGGGAACTGAGACAAAAAGGCATCCCGCAAAAACAGCGTTTGAACTCGGAGAGTTGTGAAATTAGGTGTGAGGTGTCATGGATTGCTTGTGACCACAGCAGGGAGGATGGCATGTGGGGACAAAATCAGGATCTGGTTCTGGATCCCTGTATGACAATGTATTAAGCAGCTGAAGGTATTATCCCTAATAGAAGTTGTTGGCTGTGGTAACGTAAGTTGATGATCCTTGCACAGCATCCAATGGACATGGCTGTTTTGTCATGTCCCTTACGGTCTATCAGCACCAGAGGGGACAAACTTGTGGACGCTCCAGTGTTGGGAAATCTTGGATATGCCTTTATTATATCCTGCTGCAATAATTTGTAGACATTGTGTCACACCATTGGACAGGATTTGAAGAGGATTTCTATTTCCACTAGGTGGCTCTGCTGGCCTATAAACACCATGTGCTCACCGAAGAAAAGGTAGAAAGAAGGGTGACTGAAGAAAGATGAGGAGTTGAGGCCAAAGTTAGATTAAGGCAGGGGAAAGTATGGAGCAAGCTTAGGACTTCTGATCTGAGTGAGACCAAGTAGATGCTGAGAACAACGGGGAGCTTTGCAGTTCTTCCTGGCTCCCTGGACCCTAAGTTTGGAAGGAAAATGTCACCCAAGTTCCACTGAATGCTGAGGCTTACTGTAGTGGGTGTGATATTTTCCTTTCCTTGTCTGGATTTGAGCAGGAGCTGGGGCATCCAGGGAGAGCTGAGGCCTGCACTGAGGGCCAAGGAACCAAGGTAGGAGCTGTCACTGGAGATCTAATGAAATATATAGAAACTTTATGCCTGATATGTGTATGTGTTTTTTGTTTCTTTGGATGCTTTTGTGTCTGTGAGTGAGAAGATGGAGGAGGGAGGTGATGGTGAGTTTAGAGGAGAGAAAAAACTCTCGATGTGAAAGTAGCTGTGTAGAAAGTGAACGTTCTGCAGTGACTAAGACTGAGCACCTCCAGGAAAAAAAGCAGTGTAAGAACTGGAAACTATTTTGCTTGAGCTGAGACTTCTTGTTACAAGATTAGAATGAATTTCAGAGGCACCAATAGATAACTTTCTGCTGTATTTGATACAGGATTTTCTAATATACAGAACTATACAAAGTTGGCATCGGGTGAAATGGGTGGAGGGGAATTCCCTGCCCTGAAATCTAGACAATCATTTAGTTTGGAGTCAGCCTTTTCTCCAGTGGCTGAGTCTCAAGCCTTGGAGATAAATTTACTCCACTTAAGAATTATTGAAGTCGTCTTTTCTGAAATTGAATGTCTGATTCTCAGGGTAAGAATGGAGAGGAAAGGAGAGAAGGAGAGAGAGAGAGAGAGAGAAAGAGGAACTCTCGTTCAAAGAGGACAAAAAGGACAAGGACCATAGTTAATAGGCTAATGGAGACCAAGGCTATATCTTCACACTTTGTTCCTACCTCTGCCTATCTGATCCTCCCACATTAAACCCTTTCTACCACTCCTCTGTACTTCTCCACATAGAATTCAGAAGTCTTGTCTTCAGCTAATTGTCAACACATCCGTCATTCCCCAACCAAGCCTTAAGTTGTTTGGGCCCTTAGGAAACCAGCTCAGAATCAGATACAGAGAACATACCCCTTGGATTTTCAGTTTATGTATCTTGGCAGTTTTTCTGTGGAAACTGCTGCAGAGGATTCAAAGTAAATCAATTATTCCCAGGCTGCAGTCAGTATCTGTTCTAGGGTGGATCTATGTGGTAGAATCTACATTTATTAGGTCCTTCAAATGTTTTTATTTATGTCTCTGCCCTGTGGACTAAAGTCACTGCTTGTTTTTCCTATTTCTTTCCTCCCTTTTTCTTTATTTTTTCAAAAACTTATCTGTTAGCCATATAATTTATCCAAAGCTAGGTCTACCTAAAGTTAGAAAGTTTAACTCCCACTCAGGACATTAGGATTCAATTACATTTTCTGATGCCCATTCAGTGTTAACCTATCAGCTGCCATCTCCCCACAAGTTGGGGGACTCCAAAAAGGCTGGAAGACACTCAGATCTTTTATTTAATCATTCCTTGATCCATAAGCAACAAGATGTAACCAGGGTGCACGCGCACACACACACACACACACACACACACACACACACACACACACAGGTGTGTATGGCTGAAGTTTGCTTGCCTCTTTTATGGCTCCTTGGTGACTTCTCATGTCCAGATAATGATGATGACAATAATAACAGTGATAATAAATTTCTGCTTATGCCATAAAAAGTAGTTACTGACATCATTAATATTGAATGGCTCCTCTCCTGGATCTTCTAGGAGAAGAGGTATGCAACTCCTGACTTCCTCCACAGCCCCTGCGAGATGGAATTGACTAGGAAGTCATTAGGTTGTGGTTAAAACAAATACCAGGCCTTCTCAGAGTGGCAGCTTGCAAATCAGTTCTTCAGCTCTCACTCACAGACTTCACGCTCACCTCCCAGACTCAACTCACCACCAATCCTGAAGCCACGCACGCCTCTGACTCTGGGAAGATGCTGCTAAATGAAATCAGCTGCCTGACGGGAGAGCACTGCTGACTGAGCTCTGTCTCACCCACTCACCACCCTGCCTGGATGGATTCCAATCCCAGAGTGCTCAAATTGCCACAATTCGAAGATATTGATGAACTACCCCGTCCCCCTCCATACCCAGAGGTCGAAATCTTCTTTCTCTGTTCACAAATGTCTAGACTTTAAGGTGTCCAGACCGCAATAGGTTCTCCATCTTCAAAATCCCTGAGATAGAGTAGGACCAAAATAAATAGGATTCATTCATTTCTCATGGGGTGGGGAGCAGGTGAACAGAAGGGGCACTTGAAGGGTTGGGGACATGTGAACCGCCATATTTGTGTCACTCAGTCTTTCATTTTCCTCCCTCTTCTTTTTTTTCCTGTTCTGTTTTCTTTGTTTCTTCTCTCTCCCAACCATAAGGCGAAGGTATTAGATTTTCAGGCTCATCAGAGATGTTTCTTCATCACTCAAAGGAAAGCTTTATTTTGACCTGGGTGGGGAGGGGGAGCTCTCTGAATATTATCAGAATCTGTCTATGATTCTGGTCATCCTTCCCCTCTCTATCTTTATGTGCCAGTTGGCCATGACACTTGACATCTGATATCACAAACATTGCCTCTGGAAAGTGCAAGAGACTCTAGAGATTATGATTTGTATTTCATTTAGATGATTGGGATTCAGTTTGTCTATCATATTCCCAGGGCAATGACAGGAGGTATAGTTTCTGAAATTATATTCAGTTATCTGGGAACTCAAAGCTTCGTATAAGTGCAAGTAGTTAGTCACATCTATCTCCCTGTGGTAGAATGAGAATGAGAAAACTCACATATGCAGAGGAATTACAATGTGTATATCAATTTTCCCAAACTGATATACAAAATTTGTCATTAGCTCTTCCCTTTGAATGCGATGAAAATTGGAATGCCAAAGTTAGCACCACAAAATCGAAAATATTCTCTATGTTTCCTGACTCTACATTTAGCATCAGAGTTTGTCTTGTGTTGATTTGTCCTGTCTAGTTTTGCCTTTCTTTTTTTCTGGAAAGAGAGGAGACATATGTTCTCTCCACTGTTTTATTATTCCCATCTCTTTAGCCTATGAGAATTTCAACTCCGTGGGAGAAAAGTAACATCTCATTCTCCTGCGACTGCCTTTCAGCTGGAGATAATGTTATTAAGGCACATTGAAGAGTACTGCTGGTTGTGTGTCAAGATAATACCAGGATAAGAGTGGGATTTCATCCCATTTTCATCTTCTTCCTCTCCCCTTCTCTGTTTCCTTTTTCATTACTCTGGGAATTCTCCTTTTTATTTTGGCCTTGTCTGCCTTCTTTCTCTCCTCCCATTTCCTCTCCTTTCCCTTCCACCTTTTTCTCCTCCTCTCTGTTCCACCCTTCTACTCCTCTTCATCCTTTTCCTTGTCATCCCTTCTTCCTTCAAATTCCACCTCACACCTCTTCCCATCCTCCATCTCCCAGTGTCTTGTGTTCTCCTCCTCCCCTCACCTGCGTTCCCTCCTACTCCTACCCATCTTCTTCCCCCTTCACTTCTCTCCCCTGTCTCTAATTCTCCTCTTCCCTTCTTTCCCCTCCTCTTCCCTCCTTCTCCCTCCTCTCCCTTCTCACTTTTCCTGTCATCCTGAATCCTTAGCACCAGTCCTTCTCTAATTGTTTCTTCTTTCTTTACTCCCCTCCATTATCTTTCATCCTTTATCTCTGAACTCCAATGTCTTGTTCAAACTATTGCTTTCCTATTGCATTTTAGCTATTGTCTGTGAATTCCCTTCCATATTTCTCTCTTCTCTTCAGAATTCAGACTTCTTTTACACTCACTGAAAGCCTGGGAATCCAGGAAGCTTCAGCCTCTGAATATAAACAACAGTCCTTGCACTATTCCACAGGCTTCCATGTAGAATATGTGATGGTCAAAATGAGTGGTAGCCACTGCTTACATTTTTCTTTTCTGCATCTCTCTTTCTCATTCAATTCTGTCAGAAGTTGACTGCCCATTATGCCTTCCTGGCGGATAGGCTGGCTCACCTCAGAAGCATCGAGGAAACTGTCAAGGCTTAGGTCATAGCTCCTGTGTCTGTTGGCAAGTACCACTGTGCGGCATCTTCCAAGAATATGACCCAGTTTACTTGGAAGGAATTGTACTCAAGTCAGACATGTTTCTTCTCTGGCTGTTCATTTTGTTTTCAACCTCTTCTTATTCTCTATCATTTTAGATATTGATCATTTCCCTTCCTGTTTCCTTCCCCATAATTGCTTCCCAAAGATAAAAATAACTTCTGAGAATGTAGTAGAAGTAACAACAGACTCCTATCATCACAGGAGAACCCTGGAGATTCTTGGAAGTCCCAGGCCCAGCTGACTGGCTCTCCACTTTCGCTGCTGCCTTTGTTGTAACTTTTGTTGTCATCATGCCACCTCATTGGCTTTAGCAGTTTTTAGAATGGGTTATCATCATGTTAGGGTATATGTATGTACGCCTCAGCTTACATTTCTTTCTCCTTCACTATCTGCTCTTTCTTTTCCTCAACTTAATCATTCTGTTTTTAACAAGGATATAATTCAATGATATTTTAGGTCTCCTCTGGAAAGGAATGTGCCATTTTCCAGGAGCTTGAAGCAGATTAACTGGAGTTTAGCTTTTGGCTAGTCTGATTCCAAGTAGGCTTTTTGGAGCCAGAACCCCAAATATCTCTGGTAAATTCCCACACTTGCTACAAAGTTTAACTCTGTTTGTTGGCTGAAAAAGAAATTGGGGAGAAAGAGCTACTTGTAGTTTTTGCTTTGTTTCTTTCTATTTTCACTTCCATGAATTAATCCTTTATTTTGTCTCCCTTTCTATCTTGAACATCCAAACTTTTTTTATATATTATATCTCTCTATATAAAACTTTTGTCACACAAGTACAATACTAGATATCTGGAGAAGTCCTGAGCTGAATAGATGATCACATCTGCTGTTGTCACCTTTATAATCTGCACATCTACCTATTATTTGCTTTTGGCTTCAGCTGTCTTTGACAGTAGAAGTCTTTTTGAGTGGTAAGCTCTACTGGTATATTTTTTTCTCCTCCTTATGTAAATTCTTCTTATTATTTCAATGAAGGAGAGAGACATATCATTCCTCTTCTCCTTTTGGCAAGATGTATACATCCCAGGACAATGAGCTAACTGTCTAAGGCTCTGACTCTGCATAAGAAGAAGGCAGAGTGGAATTGCCCACAGGTAACTTGGTGCCTCTTTGCGGAATTACACTTTGCTCTGATACTCTACTTCGCCTGCTCAGATGTAGGAGAAATTTGGGTGAAAAGGGCTATCATTGTAACTTAAATGATGATTGTGCTATTGTATTTTCACCTAATGTTCTCTCATTCCCAGGAAAAACCCTTCATACTGTACCACCCGTGTTCTCTATAAAAGATTAGATTTTCTTTTTTTTTCACTCTCAGTAAGACTGGAGATCTGGAATGGTGAGTGCTTGACAAATGATCCAGCTTCAATGTTGGCTGCTGCTTCAGCTGTGAACTTCACAGACACAGAACTTCGTCTGCCCATCAGCTTTGGTGATGTATGAGATGTTTGAAGATTTAGGGCTCTGGGTAGTCTGAGTTTCATGTGGGGTTTTGTTTAGATTTTTTTTTTTTTTTTTTTTGGCAGCAACTAATCTGAACTCCAAATGCAGCCATGTCATTTGGTGGGAACATGGTGCTAATAAACTCCATGTCCTAGACTCAAACCCATGTATGACCATTAAGCTCTGTGGGTTTGAGAACGGTGCTGAAAAACTATGGTCATGTGGTTTCAAAACCCCACATGTGTTTATTTACACAGACCACACCACTCACCCTAGCAGCCTTTTTCTGAACATGATTATCAACTCCATGGAAGACTCAGCAAAACTGTTGTACAAATAACCCTGCAAAACCCATTTCCCTTCTGGAGAAAAAGCTTGAAATTTATTTCCTAATGACTGTGTGTTAGTTGTGTCACCTTCTTAGAAGAACATCACTTGTGAAATGTATAATTGAACAAAAAGAGTTACAACAATGGAAGGCAGAAGAAGTTGACAAATTCTTCCCTTTTATACATATAAATACATATACCACCTTTGTTCAATGCCAAAAAACAAAACAAACAAAAAAAAAACTGTATGTTTGTCCAAACTAGGATATTCGGAGAAATTCTTTGATAAGGGTAAGTTCTACATGAAGTTCACCCAATGTTACACCTTTATGACACAGATTGGAATGGGAGAATTTATCCTATGATACAGATATCTGAGCTGCTAGTAGTCAACCATATGTATTTGTTACTCATGTATGTGGCATGTAGATTCACTCCTAGGTTTTCTGAGGTGAAGATCTCTTTCACTGAGAATTTCCTTCCCTCCTCTAGTTAATATGTCATTCTGTGTTATCATACATAATCATACACATGTATATACACATATATACAAAATACACACATATACTAATACACATACCTATACGCATCTCTTGTGAACACACATAAACACACATATAAACATACACAAACATGCACACACATACAGAAAAATGGACATACAGATTGTACACTATCTTTTTTCTTTTCTTTTGTACACTATCTTAAATATGCCAGATCTTTCATAATGCCAATTTCAAATCTAAATCTTGTTTTTAATTCTTTATTCTTTCACTCAGTTATCTGTTTGAATGAACAAACTGAACTTTTCAATACCTTCATTATTCCTCTAGGTGATTCAGTGGTTGTTTTGTACTTTGTTGTGGTCACTGAAACTAGTTTATTAAAACCTGTTTTATCACTCACATTTCTAGCATCCTAACATGGCAAATGTTCTTTTGCAAATCTGTGTAACAATGTCAATTGGATATTTATTGTTCTAAAGAAAACCCACGTGTTTTTATGTTTATATACATATTAAAAGAGACCTTTAAAGGAGTAGCAACTTTAATACACATGAACATAAACACATTCATACATAATTACACCAAGATATACAGAGGCACATAACCATATACATGAACACAAAAAGATGCACATATGGATTCAAGAAGCCCTTGATGAAAGAACAAGGACCTCGCTGGACCATGCTAGACTGCTACAGGTTAAACTTACTTTTATTTAAAAGATCACACATGAAGTTGGTAGGAAATTGGAAATTCATAAAGACAGTGGGACTTATAGGCTTGATCCCTCCTTAGCACACATGGAGTAGAAGAGAGAACAGAGGTCTAAAATTACCTGGCCTACCCCATGAGAACATTTTTAAGCTTGGATATGTTTGTTTCTGTACAACCTGATCTAATAGGTAATTTTGTTTCAGGAGAGGTATATGCCATAATACTAGCACATGCCTACCTGGAACCATAATTACATATTCAGCCTGTCCATTTGCTAACCCACCACTGGTGATGGCTGACAACATCTCTAGACAGTGGGGTGAAGTCTACTGTCCTCTGGGCCATATAAGGAAGAAAAGATTGACCCAGTCTGGACAGCATGAAAGTGGAGGTAAAGTTGTTTATTCTCATAACTCTTGTTCAAAGATATTTCTGTGTCTAGTTCAAACTCAGTTCTCTTGTAATAGTAAAAGTGGGAATAGTAATAGAAATACCCTATATGTGATAACTTTGTGATTTACAAAATTAGATTTTTTAGTATTTTTCAAAAAATGTTTGTTGTCACTGTTTTTTTCATATTGAAAAATTAAAGACTGTTAGGGGGCATGGATAGGACTGTAGATTTTCAAATATGCTGGTGGATGAGAATATTCTCTGAAAACTGCAAAGCAGTAGATCAACTCCTATTGTTCCACAGCTTTGAGGGTCATCTTTTTAATCCTAAGCAAAGTTTTATGTTAAAGGAAAGAATTGCCTTATCTAGATGCCCAAGGTAAGCATCTAGGGAACAGTTTAGTTAATATAACTTGGTGTAAGCCTCTTGGCATAATAGATTTAGATATGGAAGAAGTGCTGGTATTTAGTTTTACATAAATAAAATTATGTTAATTGGACTAGTTGAAATGTAGCATCAGAATTTACACATCAGGAGTGAATCCTGCTACTCTTTTTTTTAATATATATGTATATATATTATTGCGTTTTGGGTTTTGGGGTACACTTGAAGAACATGCAAGATTGTTGCATAGGTACATACATGGCAATGTGGTTTGCTGCCTTCCTCCCCATCACCTACATCTGGCATTTCTCCCCATGTTATCCCGCCCCAAGTCCCCACTCCCCGCTATTCTTTTGTGATGAGATCCTACTGGAAATAAAGTTTCTATCAGTCTGGGTATTTTTTATGGGATGATGCTAAAAGGCATCTAAGAGAGAGACACAGATCTTGCTTGCCCATAAGACCTTTGATCTATAGGGTTTCCCACTCAGAACACTGATCTAAAGGTGTTAGAAGACCTTTATTAAGAGTTAGAAAACTTGAATACTTTATTTGTGCCTTTAGACAAGAGCCTATGATTAGCAATGCCTTTGTACCTTCAACTCAAAACTCCAGTAGAAAAGATTGGTGTAAAAAATATTCCTCAATAAAATAAAATTTAAATAGAAAAATGTTAATAAAATAAAAAAAGAAATGAAGAAAATAAATGACCCTTAGATTTCATAAGGTAGTTAATGAAATTTATTTCATACTGCAACACCGCCTGAGTTGTGCCCTTCCACATGCTCCCCTGACTCTTCACCATGCAATGAAGCTGAACTTAATGACTTTAAGTTTTCAGCTTTTGCCACCACCCTGTCCTTTCTCACAAGCTCTGTGAAATGATGGAAAATATCCTAGGCGCATAGGTACAAGGACATCACACACTAACTACTTGGTTCAAACCTAGTGGTTATTTGGGCTGTGTGGGACCGAAAACTCTCAGAGAATAAGGTTGTGAGATTGCCAAATTATTTTATGGAAGCTGTAGCTGCTGTGTTTAAATGCCACAGGAAATAAAATTCCCTATTTAGACACTGGTCAATTGCAATGTGGCATCCTAACAAAGGGGAATAGAAAAGTCTCACTGTGTTACAACAGAAGAATGGACATTATTTTGGGTTCCCAGAAGGGATGTATGTGTTACTTATTTACTTGTGACTGTTGATTTAAATATGCCCTACCATGTCCCTATTCCTCTGTACCCTAATTTAATGTTTGATTGTGAATTCTGAGTTGAGAAATGGAGGGAACACAGGATAGGGGATAATTTGTGGGGTGGGGTGGAGGTATGGAAGTGAGAATAGTTTAAGACATATATTTATTCACACACAGGCAGACACACACGCAAAAAAAAATGTTTGTTCATAGCACTTCCAAGTTCTTCTCACAAGAATGGATCTGGTTGGTAGAAGGAAGGCAAGGCTGAGAGTATAGATTACAGCAGTGAGTGTTTGAAATTCATAGTGGCTGTCATAAAATAAAATCAACACTAAAAACTTATGTGGTCAACATGTAGACATTGAGGTGGAAATAGATGGTGATGGGGTATAACGTAAAAGCAAATCCTATGATCTCTAACCTGGAAAAGTTTCCAGGGTGAACAAAGGAAACAAACCATTTGTTCCTGAAGCCACTGAGGAATCAAGTCTCTGTCTTCTGTTTTCACAACTAGAAAACATGATAAAATACACAAATGTTGACAGCACAGAAAAATGAATGTTTTACATGTGCATATGTTTGTATAGTCACTACTCATACCAATATATATAAGATTTCCAGGACCTTAGAAAGCTCCTTAATGCCCTCTGTCTGTATTTCCCTAGAGCTAACTGTTATTCTGATTTCTAAAACCATGGTTTAAATTTACTTGTTCTTTTTTTAATATCAATTTCTGCCTACTCCCAAAGACAATGATTTTGCCTACTTTGTTCTAACACAAGGTGCTAATAAGAACTTTTTCATCACTTTGGTTCAAAAGTAGCCAACTCTTAAATGGCTATCAAATACTACCACTGTTCTTTGCCTTTGTCCATGCTAATTAAAGATCAAATCATTTTTTATAGGGGCTCTCAATGCATCGACCAAAACATGTACAATATATTTGCATGTTATGATAATCAGTTGAGCTGCCCATTTTTTAAATGATCTGCAAAATAATAAACATGTGAGGTCCTTCTCAGGTAAATCAGAGAAAGTCTGAATTACACAGGGTAAAGTTAATGAGAATGTGATTCGTTACAATATTGGACGCACTTATGAATTTTTAATTTTTTTCAGACCTAAGTAAATTGTTCTTGAAACAACTTAAGCAACTAGGGACTAAGAAGGAAGGACTGGAATGTTACTGAGTAGATCAAAAAATGATTTTTTCCTCCATAAGCCATTGAAATAAACACAGTATACATGTGCTCAAACACCTACTTAATTGTTGAGAAGGCCCAGCACAAAATAAATATATTCTATGGCTATCAGATTTTTGAAAAAGTCAAACTAAAGCTGAATTATAGTTAGGAACAATTACATTTGTTGGCTAAAGATGTTATAATGATACCTAAATGCATTCACCTATTCAATGGCCAAGATCAAAGCTTTCAATTCACAGGAACCCTTATAATCCAAGGTCCTGATAGTCCTTCTGTCTTTTCCATGGAACAGAAAAGATGGCCACATAACATAATAGGCTCAGACATATAACCACATCTTCATATCACACAATAATTATAAAATTTGCTTAATTGTTCTTATGAATAATAAGATGACAGCTTCTCTGTGGAGATTGACAATTTGAATCTCAAGGTCTAGAAGTTCTAGAAAGTAGGATCCAAGTTGACTTCCTCCAGATACATGGGGTATTTTAATAGCAAAATTAACTCCATGCTCATAAGCTCAGTTAGTTGGGGTAGGCAGAGTAAGACAATAAAGACAGACAGCTTTTACCTAAAAGTTTGGCATTGTCAAGTTTTAAGCTAATCTAGACCAAGGTTGTCAGAACATGAGTGAACTCAAACACAATGTCCAGAGGTTATAAGCTTATTTTCTTTTCATAAATACTGTTTTTGGTGTGGTCTGAAATAAGTCCTGGGGATTTATGTTTCAGCCAGGCTTTGATGTCTGCCATATTTGATCTATATAATCAATTGGACATCTCTGCCTCTGATTCCTCTTCCACATTCTAGTTCTCACACTGGAACTATAATCTTTTCCTAGAAAAGGCAAAATTGTGTATATAATGGAAATTATAAGATCTTAGAAGCCAGATAAACCAGGATATATATTATATCATCACATCCCAGCAAAATTACAATGAAGATTTCTTCAAGTATAGAAAACATGAATATATATTTATAACTTGTTTAAAATAATTGTGTAAATTAATTGTGTAACATTTATGTATATGTGTGTGTGTGTGTATGTGTGTATTTGTGTTCATTTCTAAGTAAAGGAGTTGAGAGAAAGAGAGAATTCATTTACTACAAGAATTTGGCTTGTATGATAAAGGAGGCTATGTCTCATAGTATGCAAGATGGAGACCCCAGAGAGCTGGCAGTGAAGTTCCTATCCAAATCAAAAGGGTTGAAAACCAAAAAAGCCAATGATATAAGTTCCAGTCTAAGAAAAACAGAAGATCCGTGTCCCAGTTCAAAGACAGGTAGAGGGAATTCTGCCTTATGCCACCTGTCACTTTTTGTTTTTGTCAAGCCTCCAGCTGATTGAATGAGGCCACCACATTGGAGAGGTCACTCTGCTTTACTTAATTTCATTCGGAAACTGTATAGCAGCAGCAACAGTAACTCTCTGATTCAACTTGACTAGATTATAAGAAAACTGTCATGATATTAGACCTTTGTCAGATGTGTAGAAGGGGGTGAGGGGATTAGGGAGGGATAGCCTTAGGAGGAATACCTAATGTAGATGACGGGGCAAAGGATGCAGCAAACCACCACCATGGCACGTGTATACCCATGTAGCAAACCTGCACAATCTGCACATGTACCCCAGAACTTAAAATATAATAAATAAATGAATCTGGAAACCATCATTCTCAGCAAACTGACACAAGAACAGAAAATCAAACACTGCATGTTCTCACTCATAGGTGGGTGTTGAACAATGAGAACACATGGACACAGGGAGGGGAGCACTACACACTAGGATCTGTTGGGGGGGGACTAGGGAAGAGACAATGAGGGGTGGGGAGTTGGGGAGAGATGGCATGGGGAGAAATGCCAGATATAGGTGATGAGGAGGAAGGGAGCAAATCACACTGCCACGTGTGTACCTATGCAGCAATCTTGCATGTTCTTCACATATTCCCCAAAACACAAAATGCAATAAAAAAAGAAAACTTAAAAAAATTAAAAATAAAATAAATAAATTAAAATAAATAAATAAATAAATATATTTTTTTAAAACTGTCATGGTATCTGCTTTTTGGCTCTCTGGAGTTTCCTTGGCATCTGCCCATTCCAGAATTTGGTCAGTTTCCTGAGGCTCACATCCTACTCTTGGAGCCTTCCAATAATTTCCATTTTACTTAACTAATACAAAGGCAGATATTGACTATTGTAAATAGGAACTCTCATAAATACATATTCATTAAAACAATATAAATCAGACATATATTATTATGGTAAGTGCTGGAGATAGTGTGATGAAAATAGACACTGACTTTGCTTTCATGGAACTTACAGATAAGTTAAAGAGATATAGGAAATTATTTACACAAATGTTTCAATCATCTTAGGTGCTACTGGGTGGAAATAAAATGTGTTCTGGCAGAAGGATAATCATCACTTTCAATGAAAAGGTAAGGAAACGGGAGGATGTAGATAAGTTTTGGATGGGTAGAAGCAGGAACATTGACTAATCGTCCCAATTTTCTGTGTGAAGCTTGAAATAGCCGTTGTTGGGAACTGAAAAGAGAATCTCTACATAATGCCTGGTGTCCAGGTAAGAGTGCTGAGCATTAATTTGCTGTGGTCCTAATATGCAAAGTAGTGCAAAGTAGTGCTTGTATAGAAGTTGTCAGCAGCCTGAGTTTTGGATTGGAGAGGAAAGAATGATCTGAGTCTGAGGTTTTTCTGGGTAAGTGCAAAGGATAGATGAAAGAAAGGGAATATTAGGGTATTGTCAAGATAGTGGTTGAAGTAGTGAGCCACAGGATCAAAGATAAATGGGGAAATATTGTAAGAAGTCTCCATAGATTCAGGGAAAGTTGAGGGGTCTTAGGGACTTGAGATCTTAATGGTATTGAAAACAATTGTATCAAGTATAACATTTCTGGGTGACTGTAAGGTACAGTCAGTGAGCATAGCTGTGGAGGGCTGAAGTAAAGTGAAAGTAATGTCTCTAATGAAGAAGTGGAATCTCAGTTAAAAGAGGATATGAAAGAAAGTTACAGTGCATATATATAGATTACTTCTCAGAGGATGGACATTTCATAGGAATTCCATATAAATATTCAGTATGGTTAACCAATTCATATAAGAGAAACTTTCAGCTGTTGCTGATAATTTGAAAGTATCACTCTTATTTATTTTTTAATCACACACCATTTTGGGTACCAAAGCATCACTTTAAAGGAGCAACTAAAATAGAATAAATAATGAGGACAACACCCTTTTCATTCCAGCGACAGCAATTCATATTCATATCAACAACTCTTCTGCCTGTTCTAATGTCCCATTACACAAACTACAACTCACTCACTCCAGTGCAACCTTCATGGGACTCCTCCCCCAGTGCTCGGTGTTCTGATTTAGTTCATCCAATTCCAAGATTTTTGCCTTGGCCTAACGTGCTTTTTGAGCTGTGGTGGTGTTGTGCTTCTGTTACTCAAAGCTGTGTAAACTGGCTGGTGATTTGGAACACAACCATGTGGATCAGGTTCATAGCTCAGAACCCCATTTAAGTTCCACCAAATCTTTACCATGTTCTTGTGCCAAATGGAATCTTATTACGCAAGGATGAGGTTCTTGAGACTGTCTACTGATCACACCTATTGAACTTCACAGGTTTATTTTGTTACAGACTTTTCCCCTTAGAGTAAACACAGATATATTCAAATGGCAATTTTCTCTTCCATATTCTGGATGCTGCTGCTACCTTAAATGAAATGAAATACTGTATACTACCTGTGATCACAGGGGCCTTATAACACCTCATATGTGATAACAGATGTGTATATGTACAATTTGCCTTTCACATTGACAATGTAGCATGAATCAAAACATTACTTCTTTGGAAAGAACTTCATAGACACCGTAGTTCATGAAACAGCCACTCTTACTCCAGAATGGTGTCACTTCCTTTCCTACGCCTCACTCTTGGTCCAGTTGTTCTACTCATTGTCATAGGACAAACCTGGTTGAGATACCACTTCTGAAGTCTCAGGGACTGGGATGGAATACTGGCTCCACTATTTAGTGCTGCATAGCCAGAGGAAAGAGTGTTTTGTAGTTAAAATTAAAGAAGGAAAAACAAAGGTTGAAGTTAGAGAAGAAGTACTATTGAGCTTCTGGTCTTAAGAGAGGGACAAAAACAGGAGAATGCCTGCATGTAATTGGCACCCAATCAATATCTATTAAGTGAATCAGTGAGACATGAACTCTGAGTACTGGATAGAAAGTGAAAAAGGAGGCAGGCAAGGATGCCAAAATTGGATTTATTTGTGGTATAAAATACTTGATTTAATGGTGAACTTAAAAGGGGTGATCAGGAAACACAAACAGCTTCCTCTCAAGGAGTCTCCAAGCTACCTGTCTCTCTTGTGTTACCTTAATAAATACTGGAAGGCTTCCTGTCTTTCCCTGTATTGTTCAATAATGATTCAAATTTAACCCTCGTATTTTAATTACTTCTGTCTTCGTACACTTTTAATTTCTGTCCTTGTATTCTCACATATGAAAGACTTAGAGTATGCCTTAGTTAGAATTCAAATTATGTTACCTGGTAGTTTTAAGTTATTTTTTAAAGTTCATAATAACCCTATAATTATCTTTGTGACTTCTACAAGACATCCAAAATGATCTGATAGCAGACACTTACTGCTTCCTGATGCCTTTTGTTTGAATTGACACCAAATGAAATATTGAATAAACCGAGGTGTTACTGAAGAGTAAAGAAAACTTAAGAATCAGCCTTTACTTCAAAAAAATGTTTGTCTGTTACAGAAACACTATCAGCATCAGCAACCCAAATTTATAGACCTGAGTTAAGCTTTAAGGCCAATAAAATGAACCCGAACGTTTTCTGCTTAACGCAGGAGTGTTTATAAAGAGGCAAGAAAAATATTTGTTTAAGTGTTACTTTTTTATGTGATTACAGAGGTAATATGTTATAGACATACAAATTTTGGGAAATAGAAATCAAAAGAATAAAGTTAAAATCATCCATAAGCCAATGACACAAAATTATAAAACTTGTAACATTTAACGTATATCCTTTTATTATTTTTTTGAATATAGGATATCTCCAAGTTTTTAAAAGTAGTGTTATATTTTTATGCATTTAAATATATAGTAATTCAACAAATATTTTTTGAGTTTTCATTATTAATGTGTATGTAGACATTATTTTGTAATCTGCTTCTCTTATTTAATAATATAAAATTGATCCAAACTATTAACTTTGCATCTTAACATACATGAAAATATTTCTTTGATTAGACACACCATATTAATTATAAAAATTGAAACCAATTTCGTATTTGCCATTTAAGTTATTTTCAATTTAATTATTATACATATTAATGGGATGAACATAGCTTGCACATACATCACTGAGCATATCTATGACTATTTTTGAACAGCTTATTAGTGACAACTGAGTTATCCAAATAATCTTCCGAAATCTCCTCAACAATTAACGAGGGCAAAGGAAAGTCATTCCAGAAACATTTATTGCATTTGTACACAGTGGCAAACAGAGCATAGTACTGGACTAGAAGAATTGTGACTGTAATGGAATACTAAGATACATAAGATATGATTATTGCAATCAAGGATCTTAGACTAGAAAAAAATGTTAAAATTATTCTTTATAAATATTAATTATAGCCAGTGTTTAATATCTGTCAAATTTATGGTAACTTTCAGTTGGGAGGCGGAGGCAGGTGGATCACCTGAAATAAGGAGTTCAAGACCAGCCTGACCAACTTGGAGAAATACCGTCTCTACTAAAAATACAAAATTAGCCGAGCATGGTGGCAGATGCCTGTAGTCCCAGCTACTCGGGAGGCTGAAGCAGGAGAATCGCTTGAGCTTGAGAAATGGAGGTTGCTGTAAGCCGAGATTGCTCCATTGCACTTCAGCCTGGGCAACAAGAGTGAAACTCAAAAAAAAAAAAAAAAAAAAAAAA